>NC_139517.1:77573835-77877176 GCF_947247035.1 Vipera ursinii
GTAGTGCAGACACAATTTCAAACCACCCTGGTAGCTAAATCAGAGGAAGAGGTTGCAATCCAGACGTTTTTTTAAACCAGCTTCATTTCCATTTTGTCTATGCATGGGATACAAAGAGATACAAAGATACAATTCCCAAGCAAAATCTTTTTATTTTTATTTTTTAAAAAATGTTTAATTTTACATTTAAGTAATTAAAAGGCAATGTGGCAACTGAGTTAATTGATAATTCAATAATATACAAGTATACAAGTACAGTGGAACAATTTAGTACAAGTCTCAAACTAGTACATTAAATATTCCCCTCTCTTTTCCTTTAGTATTTACTTTTCTCATGTTAGCTAATACAATTCTTATTATATCAATTAAATAAAAATAGCATTTTACATTTATCAATAATTTTTAGCTTATACATATCCTGGTTATTTTAACATTCAGTCTTTATAGACAATGTCCTAATTAGTTTTTCCCAATTTTTAGTTTCCCGTTAATATTTAAATTTAACATTTAATATTTAAAATTTCCAAGTTTTAAATAACCAAAGTTCCCTTTATCACAATTCATCACAAAATCTAATGTTTAGGATACACATCTTATCTGTTTGAATATATTCTATTTCTCACCATCTTACACCAACTAGTTAATAATACAGTATAATATTCTTATTTTCTATTAATTTCCAAATGTCTTAAATTAAGTAACCAAAATTTCTCATTTCAACATTAAATACTTCCTCTCTTTTTCTCTTAATGTCTACTATCTCATATTTAAGCTAGTACAGTTTTTATTATAGCAGGTAAGTAAAAAAATATTTATTACATTTATCAATAGATTTTTAGCTTATACATGTCTTAATTACTTTTACATTCAACCTTTATAAACAAATCAATATTCAAATTTAACTTTTAATGTTTATACTTCCAAGTTTTAAATGACTAAAGTTTTCTTTATCTCAGCTCATAACAAAATCTAGTATTCAAAGTACACATCTTATCTATTTGAGTATGTTCTATTTAATTCTCACTAATAAGTCAAAATCCCTATTTTCTTTAGTCTTATTCTAGCTTTCTTTCTTTGCCAACTTGGATTCCATATCTGTGCTTTTAAGTCATCAAATAGATCTCCCTCTGTTATTATGTATATTTTTGAAGTATAAAAGGCCATCTGGTTGCCATTTTTTTGGAAGGGCTAACAAATCGTCTCTCTATTTTTCCATCTCCCTTCAATCTGTTCTTCTTCTTGATCTCAGGTTTCTTCTGGTTTATATAGAAAGTCTTTTAGATTTTCCGTGTTATCAGTCCTTTTTCTGAGTTTTCCATTAACTGTGTTTGTTGATCGTATAATCTTGACCGAAGATCGGTACACTCCTTCTATCTGGGATGGTTGTCCTCTTCCACCGAGCGCGCATCTTTGGGAGGGATGCACATGGAGCGGTGAAGGAGGGAGGCGACACCCGCCTAGCCAGCCAGATCAGCTGAATCAACTCTGGCGATCAATGGTGTGACAGATGTCACAGCCAGATCGCCCTCACATCCATGTTTGTTGATAATAATAATAATAATAATAATAATAATAATAATAATAATAATAATAATAATAAAGTTGGAAGGGACCTTGGAGGTCATCTAGTCCAACCCCCTGCTCAGGCAGGAAACCTTATACCATTTCAGGCAAATGGCTGTCCAGTCTCTTCTTAAAAACCTCCAGTGTTGGAGCATTCACCACCTCTGGAGGCAGGTTGTTCCACTGGTTAATTGTTCTAACTGTCAGGAAGTTTCTCCTTAGTTCTAGGTTGCTTCTCTTCTTGACTAGTTTCCATTCGTTGCTTCTTGTCCTGCTTTCAGGTACTTTGGAGAATAGCTTGACTCCCTCTTCTTTGTGGTAGCCCCTGAGATATTGGAACACTGCTATCATGTCACCCCTCACCCTTCTCTTCATTAAACTACACACACCCAATTCCAGCAACTGTTCCCTATATGTTTTAGCCTCCAGCCCCCTAATCATCAGTTGAATCTTCTATCATAGTATTTAATTGTTCCACTTCTATTATATTCTGTGTAGTTGATTCTTTAGTTGTAATCAAAGATTGGGTTTGTATATCTAGGCTCACATCTTGTTCCTTCTGTAGCTTCTTATTTCATCAGTAGCTGTAAGAATAATTTCATAAATTGCTTTCAACATAAAGAGAATCTGTTCCTGATCTTCATCCATGTTCTCTTAGTAGTGTGTTAAATTAAAAGCTTTACAATCAGAGAATAAAAATAGTTTTGTCATTGGCTATAGAATACAGCTGGGCTTCTCACAGCTGATATCTGCCAAGGTTGCCAAAGTCTTATCTATGGTCTGGGCTTCAAGCCAAGTCTCTTTTAGGCAATAACAGGTTGTAGTATCAGCTTTAGCCACAGGATGTCACCCATAGCAATTAGAATTTTTTTTAAGTCCAAGATTTTTATAATCCTTTTTCTAATTTTACTTCTTTTTTGTAAATAAAAACCCAAATCTTCAATAAGAATAAGTAGTCTTTTAGTCCTCAAATTTTAGAAAGATAAAGATCCAGTTAGAATCAGGTTATTCTTTCAACATTTTAAACTCCCCTGGATAGTAAGTCGCTGCTGTTTTTAGAGTGTGGGATAGAATTTCCCTTCCCTCTCTCCACAGGGTTCCCTAGCAGTGCGAAATCAGATGTGGAAGACAGAGCTCACCTTTCAGCATCCATGGCGGCTGCAGCAGCAAACTGGAAATGCAAAATCTTTTTAGCATGCAAATTTATATTTGTGTAATAGCACAAATTATATCTATAAGACAGCAACAGATAACTGTAGTCTTGATCATCTCAGTAATGATGTTCAAGGGGGCTTGGGAGAGCTATTTAAGGGAAAGAAGTCTTGAAAATAATAGTGAGTTGATTAAAAAATTAAAAATTAATTAAAAATTAAACAATGGAAAGAGGGACATATAATTAAGGCAAAATACCAGCATATAACCCAAATCTGAAAAGATGAAATCAGGTAAGCTAAGGCTCAGTATGAAGTAAGACTTGCAACAAATGTCAAAAATAATAAGAAAATTTATGTCAACATATAAAAAACAAGAAA
Source organism: Vipera ursinii (assembly GCF_947247035.1). Classification (NCBI taxonomy): domain Eukaryota; kingdom Metazoa; phylum Chordata; class Lepidosauria; order Squamata; family Viperidae; genus Vipera; species Vipera ursinii. Next base: position 77,576,931 of record NC_139517.1, read on the forward strand.
AAAGTCAAGGAAACAATTGTTCCACTAATGGGAGAAGATGGCAGGGAAGTAAGTAGTGGGATACCCAAGGTTCTGTTTTAGATCCAGTACTTTTCAATATCTTCACAAAGAATTTAGAGTAGTGAATAGAAAGGGAATTCATCAAATCTGCAGATGACACCAAACTGGCAGGAATAGTTAACACCCCAGAAGATAAGCAAAAGATCCAGATGGATCTTGACAGACTTTAACACTGGGCCTTACCTAACAAAATTCAGTGGAGAAAAATGTAAGGTTTTACACTTAGGCAAGAAAAACCAAATATACAGGAACAGATTTGGTAAACTTGGTTCATTAGTGGTAACTGCAAGAAGGATCTTAAAGATGTATAAATTCCCAAGCAAAATCTTTATAGTACGTGGATAGTCACTTAAATATGACCCAGTAGTGTGTTGCAGCAGTCAAAAAAGAAAACCCAGTCCTAGGCTACATTAACAGAGGAATAGAATCAAGATCATATGAAGTGTTAGTACTGCTATATAAAGACTTAGTAAGATCACATTTAGAATACTGCATCCAGTTTTGGTCATCATATTACAAAAAAGATGTAGAGATTCTGAAAAAATTGCAGAAAAGAGCAGTAAAGACTATTAGGGGCCTGGAGGCTAAAACATATGAAGAACAGTTGCAGGAATTGGGTATGTCTAGTCTAGTGAAAGGAAGGACCTAGAGATAACATGGCAGCAGTGTTCCAATATTTGAAACGCCGCCACAAAGGACAGAAGCAACCTAGAACTAAGGAGAAATTTCCTGACAGTGAGAACAATTAACCATTGGAAATGCTTGCATCCAGAAATTGTGAGTGCTCCATCACTGGAGGCTTTTCAGAAGAGACTGGATAGCCATATGTCTAGAGTGATATAGGTTCTCCTGCTTGAACAGGGGGTTGGACTAGAAGACCCCAAAATATTATTCTATTATTCTATTATTCTGATGGAAAAGAGAGTGGCATCTTACCTGCCATGTTCCCTCAGAGTATTGCTTTAGCTGAAATGAAGGACACTTTCATGCCAGTCAGCTTTAAATGACAGTGAAGACGTTCTGACTTTACTTTTGTCATAACAAAGCCATTCCAATAAGAGATATGTATACTAATTTTCTAATTCTAGTTTCCAAGGTTTTTACATACATTTTGGTTCCTAAAAATTAGCTAAACTTTGTGGAAAAACTTTGATTATTTGAATTGGCAGGTAGAATTTGTAATATCCAGGCTTCCTAAGCCTAATGTCCTCCAGATTAATTAATGTCACAACTCCCAGAATTGCCATACAATTCACTGTTTCTATCCAATGCATCTGAGGGGCAGTAGATGGAAGACATGTACAACACCTTGTGTCACTTCAAATATTTGTCTGGATATATTAGAAATTGTTTACCTCCTGCCACTGAACTACTGTTTTATGGTACTCTTTTCTGGATAAAGTACTATTCCTTTCAGTAAACGAAAAAGTGAATATTATAGTAAAATATATATTTCAGTTACCAAAATTATATCATATGTAAGGAGCCATTTTAACATAGTTATATAATTAAATCTAATGGTATTCTCAGAAGTAGCATAATTTTGCAGTATTTTTTAAAAGAACATTTTCGTCGTAACTTATAATTATATATAGTTACACATATATAGGTATTATTGTACAAAGAGCCCAGTGTAATTACTCCATATAGTGCTTTTAAAATGTTACAGACAGAGAAAAATGACCTTGAAGGAGAGGAGAGAATAAAGTTTTGAGAAAACCTTCTGTAAAAAAAAAGACCAACTAAGAGATATTCATACTCTTTAGCTATCAGACTTCTATCATTTATAGTTTCATAAACCATCATAGTTTCTCAGAGTTACAATCTTCTTACTCATAAATGGCTGAAATATTCAGAGATTGTCCTAAAGCAGACATGTCAAACACAAGGCCCGGGGGCCGGATCCGGCCCGCAAAGTGGTTTCATGTGGCCCACGAAGCCATCCTGGAAACAGTGAGGGAATGGCCCCCACTGCCTTGGCCCCGGCCCAGGCCAGATGGAAGCCAATGTACAATTTTGTGGTGGTCATCTATGCTGAAATACATTCAGTCTTAGCTCCACAAGGCCGGCTGGAAACAGTGAAGGACTGGCCCATGCCATGTCCGCACTGCCCCCTGGGTGCACACTGGGGAGGTATCACCCTTTGTGAGGAATTAAGAAATGCACCATCGCCTGGAAGTGGTCAGCATATGATCCTGCCTACTTTGGGCAGGCTAGGGCCTGGGCAGCGTTGTGCTTCTCTTCAGATTCATACCACCCGGCTCAGCCTCTCGGCACTGTCAGGAAAGTGCCCCACTGCCTGGCAAAACTGGGCAGTCTGGGGGCTGGGCATCATTGTGCAGGTAACATAGACTCTCACGCTGCTCATGGCATCCCCTCCCCCAGAGCCCACCAAGCTGGATATGTGAAGTAGGTGAGGGCCATGTGCTGGCCACTTCCAGGCAATGGTGCATTTCTTCATTCCTCACGAAGGATGAAACTTCCCCAGCTGCGTTTCTTGCCTGTTTTTCTCCCTCCCTCATCTCAAATATTTTCCTACCACTCTGTTCTAGGAAGGAAGGAAGGAAGGAAGGAAGGAAGGAAGGAAGGAAGGAAGGAAGGAAGGAAGGAAGGAAGGAAGGAAGGAAGGAGAGGGAGGGTCTGAGGGAAGTCCTGCCTTAGTCCTGCCCTGCTGCCCTTTCACCGTCCCCTTGCTCCCTCCTCCTGGGCTATCCTGGGGGGTCTCCGATCCTATTGCTAAGGAAGCTTTGGATACAAAGCCAGGTCTCCTCCCATGGAGAGGGAGTGGGCCTCCCTCTTGACTTTGCCCTCGTACCCATCATGAGCAACCTGGCTAAGGAGAGCAAGCACAGCAGCAGCAGCCTTGAGGAGGAGGTAAGTGCAGCTGGGCACCACCTTGGGGAAGTGGAGCTGGGCATAGTGCCATGGGTTCTTGATGGCTGGGCTGGGCATTTGTCCTCCACGCCACTGTCCAACCCCCCCCCAAGGCCTGAGAGGAACAGTGAGGCTCCTCCAGTGGACCATGCCTTGGCACTTGCCCCGGTCCCATCTTCTTCTGCCAGAGACCCTCAAATCTGTCCCACTCCTGCCCAGGCCCCCATTGGCACCCTTGATGCGAATGATGTAGAGCTGGCCATGCCCACCCTGGCCACACCCACCTGGCCCGCCAAGGGCAACTGCAATGCTGATGCGGCCCTCAATGAAATTGAGTTTGACACCCCTGTCCTAAAGCAAAGGGGGGGGAAACTTTCTTCCTTACAACTTTTTTCTGGGCACTTCCCAGTGCCCATAATTACATTCTGAGCACAATGTGATCTGAGTTAATACTCTGACATTCAATGCAATCATAAAATCAATATGATTCTATTTTATTGTCAGTCTTTCTCAATAATGTCCAACTTGGGTTGCCTTTTCATTGTAGCTACACTGTTCTAATGGTTCAAATCGAACATTTTTTGAAAGTTGATTATAGGATCAACTGTCCCACCAATTCTTTCGACATAAGCTTTAACTTTGGAACTCTTCCAATGCTTCCATGATCTGAAAAGACACAGTGAAGATGAGTTCAAGAAAGGCACTAGCTGACATATCAGAGTTACAGAAGATTCTCAGTATTGAATAATACCACTGAATGTGACACTGAGTGTTTATGATAATCAACCCAACTGACATTTAGAAAATAATTATGTTAAAATATATAGAAAATTTTTTTAAGTAGTCTGTGAACCTGAAAATTGTCTCCCAAAATTCCTCTATGATTCTCATCCATTTCTTTTTTATGAAGCTTTTGAGTCAACTTCTTAGCTTTTTCTTTTGCTCCCTGACTGCCCAATGCACAATATGGGAATTTCAACCTACATTCTCTCAAATCTGTTTGTGCAACTTTTGGTCTCTTTCTCATCCACTTTTGGGATAACACAATCATTTTAAAACTGTATCAGATAGAAGAGGTCAATGGGGGAAAAATCCACCTAATATGTAAAAGGGTTTTAGAAAATGAAGTTTTTACTTAAACACACTCATATTTTGCACTAACTTTACCCAGTTCTGTCCTTGCTCGCTCACATTTAGCTTTGCTATTTTCTACCAGAACAACCCATGATCTTTTGAAAAGGTATCAGCGTCTGAATCTAAAAAAACTAAGCATTTCCCTCCTATGCTCTTCTTTCTGTCTTTCTCCCATTATGATCAATATCCTTAGGATGGGAACCTATTTTCTTATTTGTTGTCAATCACATAGTATATTAATGGTGCCACAATGTTTCTCTTTTGTCAACAGTATTGTAATTCTGCTGTTATATTTCCCATGATTTTAATGTTTATTTGTCTTCTTTAAGATCTCTGTTCACTATTTGAAAAATAGCCTTTTTCTTTTTTCCAATGACAAATTTTAATACTGGAGGCCAGATGAATTAAAATATTCAAAAAATGATCTAGACTGGAAATTAAACATATCTGGGATGGAGAGAAAATTACAGCCACATAATCAAACAAAAACCCTCCTCAAACCTGCAGCAATCTTGAGTATTTATAGGCACACAATCAACATAACGAGGATAACTTTAGATAGGCTTATTGCAATCACACCTGAAATGTGAAGGGTTTATACAAGTGGGCTCCCCCATTTCTTCATATTGCTCTTTTTTGGCAGTACATATGCAATTTAGCAGGAAATATTAAATGCACATGAATTTAATTTCAGTTAAAATTCAGCACTGCAGTTTTTTCTCAAGATAAAAAATATGAACAAATGATCAGTTTAATTAAATAAAAAACATTTAAGAAACTCTTACAGTGCCATATTGCTTATAATAACAATAACAATTGTAGCAAAAGAAAGCAAATATATCAATAGAATTGGATGCAGTCCCAAAACAATTTTAAGCACAACTTGGACACCATCAGCATTTGACAAATTCACCATCAGTCAATTGCAAAAGGCAGCTTTATCAGAACAACTTACATCCTATGACGATATCTGTTACATCATCACCCATCCACATCTGCCTACTTCAGGTACAAAAATGCTAAATCCAATCTGAACATCTGGCTGACTGCGATGAATCATAATATAAAAAACTCATTTGACAAGATTGTAATAACAATTAAGTCACAAGTCGATTGAAACAATTCATTTATAATATTTTATATATGCTGGTGTGTTGTCATATGAACAGAGGCTGATCTTCATTAAAGAACATTTAGAATGCTATATCAAATATCTGAGAACTCAAAAGTAATGTCATTCTTGACACTCCCTCTGGTGGCACAGTTACAGTTAGGCACAAAAGAAGGATGTAAAAAACAGTACTATAATCTTATGCAACTGACCATTTCTCTCTCAAAACATTCTTTAATATGACATTATCTCTGTACATAGACCAGATGGGTTAAAAGATTTGAGAAACTTATAGAGGATGGGAATTAAATGTATCTTTAAAATTATATCCTATGGAAAGACCATCTGTATATGAGACCAGTCCGGGATGAATAGTATAAATCATTTATATCACATCTGTGCTGGTATAATGTACACACTCTTTTAGCTGTAATGTGTAAGGGCTATTTTTGGCAGATTTTTTTTCCAACTGGGGCTCTCTGAATGATTTGGACATAGTTGGAGAAGACATTTTCTAATTATTAATAATAATAATTTTAAAAACGGAGATGGCTCATTATTCAGAAGAGATCTCACTTTGGTTTAGCAGAATTCCCTTTCTTTTCCACTTGGTTTTAGGGCATTGTTAAGAAGCAAGATGGCAACAGCCATTTCTCAGGAATAACTGTTGTAGCATCTGCTTATTTAACATTGCCCAAAGCTTTTATTTCTGCAACAGCTTTTCTCCAACAATCTTCTTCTTCAAGACCTGGTTTATCTACACAGAACAATGATGAAGTCTTCCCATTGGGAAGACTTGGGAAACTCTTACCATGCCATATTGCTTATAATAACAATTGAAAGCAAAATGTATCAATAGTAATAGGGGCCTTGGGTACAATCCAAAAACAATTGAAGCACTACTTGAACACCATCAGCATTGACAAATTCATCATCAGTCAACTGGAAAAGGCAGAACAGCTTACATCCTGCGACAAGGTGATACATCCAATTTTAATTACAGATAAGGGATTTATTTTATTAAGATTCTTTTATGTAAAGCTATTTTATAAGAAGGATAGGAAACCTATAGGGAATCTTATCCAGAATCATTATTTTTTAAAAAGTACATTTGTTTGTTTGTTTCTCCAGTATGAAAAATCATTTGCCAATAGCACTCCATATATATAGTTGAAGGGGTGTGTGATAAACACCTTACATTAGACTTTTCATTTCATTCTTGTCAGACAAGGCCTAATTCAAAGTGAAGAGAAACAAAGGATCCACTTCTTTTATGAAAGTCTACCATGAATGAAATTCAAGCCTTTTTCAGATCCATGCATACTTTCTCAAATGTAGTTTTAAAAAACTTTTTACAGGCTTGATTTCTTTTTCTATATAACACAAAATCTAATTTGCCTCAATACCAATTTCATCCACTCCTTCTCTTCCTAGGAAGCTGAGCTTGTTTCCTGAATTGTGACTCATGAATCAGTTCAAAAATGTCAGAAGCCTTTTTAAAAATGGCAAAGATGATCAAAGTGCAAGGAGGTTATGTTAAATTATATCACCTTTCATAAAGAGTATAAATTCTTTACACAAGATGTAAGTGGAAAAGAGAAATATTTAATCCTTGGCTGCAAAGCAGACAAGCTGTTCCTCAAGTTATTATCCATATGAATCTTCCATTTCATCTCATTCAGAACTAATACTTTCATATGTCATCTGTAATTTCTTTCACTTTACACAAATGGCTCTTCCTTCTGCATCCCATCATCTGCTCTCATTTATCTTCTTTGTCCATTGTTGCTTCTAACCACAAGCTCTTCGTATTCCAAGAGCAGTTATCATATTCTCCCTAGTACCTTAGGCATATTTTGCTTCTATCATGTCATTTAACAATGTTCAATTCAAACAATTAGATGGAGCTGAAAACCACAGTGAATTTGAATTAAACATCTGAGGCTGGGGAAAGTTCTCATTTCCTTTGTGCAGGCCTTACATTATTATGTCAAGAGAAGATGGAAAATATTTGAAGCCCAAACATGAATCTGGTGCTACATAGATAATCCCCAATTTATTGTGTAATGACCATTCAAAATGACAACAGCATTGGTTTTTATATTAACAACCATCATAGCATCTCCATTGTCATGTGATCAAAATTTGGGCACTTGGCTACTGGCTTGTATTTATGATGCTTACAGTGCCCCAAGGTCATGTGCAATCTTCCCAGCTGGCTTCCTATAAATAAAATCAACAGGGCAAGCCATATTTGACTAATAATCACTTGATTCACTTAACCACGGTAGTGGTTTAATTAACAAACATGGCAAAAAAAAGGTTGTAAAAACAGGTATGATATCTAGCATCTGGTTATAGAAATTCTGGTTCCCAATGTGGTTGTAATAATGTTGCAGTTCACTCAATTCATTGAACCTGCTGGGCTCAAGTTGGGTTGGCTTAAATCTCAGTCTTTAAACTGCCCATATAAAAGTGTTTTTTAAAATCATTCCTCTGCGTGCAGAAACCACTTCTAGAACAAAATGTTGGTCCTTTCTATTAAATCTGATTTTAATATTTGACTTCCATGGTACGTGCTTTAAGTCAGCTATCACATCATAGCTGGCTTGAAGAAATGTAGTTGGATTCATTGCATACCTGTTTTTTTCCCCTTGATTTTGTACTATCTCAATGTCTTTACAATACAGAACGTGAGGAAATATCAGCAAAAAATACTCAGCAAAAATGGGCAAAGTAAAAATATTCTTTGCAGATGCAATCCCTATGCAAATAAAATGATGGCCAAAAGCAAATTCCTTTGTCACCAAAACATTATCTACATTGCCAGCCATTTGAAGTACTATTGCAACTTAGATTAGCTTATAAAGGTGAACCATTAAATTGCCATGACACATCTACCCCTAAGAATCCAAACTGAAGTGAAGCTGCACAGGATTAAGAGAAACCAAATGCAAGATGACATTCACATGGCAAGTATGAAGAGTCTTAGAAATGATAAGACAAGAAACAATGTGAAGGATGATAAATACCAGAATAATAAATAGCTAAAAAGGCTAGATCAAGACTGATAAAGTTATTCTGGCAGCCAGCAGTCTGGAACAAAAGCTGGTGACAAGTTTCCATAGGAATGGGCTTAGAAGCAGTCTTTAAAATCAGAATGAGCTTTGTCAGACAGTCGAATAAAGTGACTTGCTTTAGGTGATATCATGGATGAGTATATGAATAAATGAAGGAAAGAATCATTTGGATAGCATACGGAGTTCAATGCATTAATATCTGTATGAAAGAATTTATTAGAGTAAAAATAGGTTTACTTCTCATAATTTCCTTTTATTTCTAATCCATGATTCTGTGTCATGTTACCCTGCTTGTATGCTCAAGGCTACGTTTTGTAATTACACACTGTGCTTGAACACAAAAATGCTACACATAATTGCTCTCAACTGCTTCTGCCTATTACAGTCCAGAATTAATGTGCTATAAAAGGAAGCAGTGTTTCAGAATCCTTGTATTCTCTGCAGGGAAAAAAGACGCTCACATACCAGTATACTACACATAATCTCACTTCCTGAAGAGTGCCTTCATTTAAAACTGTGTTCACATTTATGTATTGTAGAAATCCAGCCTCTCTCTTTGTTCCAAACAATGCAGTGGGTTTTTAAGATGCAGTATGTATTCACCCCACTTCATGGATTACTGCCTTCTCGTGGCGAAGGGGCTTGCGTAATTCAATGAAGCTATGAGCTATGCCATGCAGGGCTACCCAAGACGGACAGGTCATAGCAGAGAGTTCTAACAAAATGTGATCCACTGGAGAAGGAAATGGCAACCCACTCCAGTATCTTTGCCATGAAAACCCCATGGATAGTACCAAAAGGAAAAAAGATATGATGCTGGAAGATGAGCACCTCAGGTCAGAAGGCATCCAATATGCTACTGGGGAAGAGCAGAGGGCTAGTACTAGTAGCGCCAGAAAGAATGAAGCGATTGGGCCAAAGCCGAAAGGACGCTCAGCTGTGGATGTATCTGGTGGTGAAAGGAAAGCCCGATGATGTAAAGATTTTTTCTCCATAGAAACCTGGAATGTAAGATCCATGAATCAAGGCAAGCTGGACGTGGTCAAACAAGAGATGACAAGGCTGGACATTGACATCTTAGGAATTAGCAAACTAAAATGGACAGGAATGGGTGAATTTAATTCAGACGACCATCAGGTATACTACTGCGGGCAAGAATGCCTCAGAAGAAATGGAGTAGCCTTCATAGTTAATAAAAGAGTAGGAAAAGCAATACTGGGATACAATCCCCAAAATGACAGTATGATCTCAGTTTGAATCCAAGGCAAACCATTCAATATAAAAATTCTAAAAGAGTCTTGGTGGAGCAATGGGCTAATGCCTCCTTAAGTAACACCAGCTGCCTGCCATTAGTGCAGGTTCGCATCCCACCAGGCTCAAGGTTGACTCAGCCTTCCATCCTTCCGAGGTAGGTTTATAGTTATAGTTTATAGTTTATTTGATTTATAGTTTATTTGATTTATATACCGCCCTTCTCCTTGGTAGGGACTCAGGGCGGTTCACAGGGCATATATAAAAAGAAAGACAATACAAAAATTAAAAAAGGATTAAACCCATGCCCAATTAAAAACAGTAATACAAATTTAAAAAACAATTAAAAACCCATAATCCCCCATCAGGCCAGACCAGCTAATTCGAACAGGTGGGTCTTCAGGCCCCGACGGAAAGTTCGGAGGTCTGGTGCCATCCGGAGCTCCACCGGCAGTTGATTCCATAATGCCGGAGCACCCACAGAGAAGGCCCTCCCCCTGGGGGCCACCAGTCGACATTCCCTGACTGGCGGCACCCTGAGGAGGCCCTCTCTGTGGGAACGCACAGGGCGGAGGGGAGTCGATGCCGGCAGCAGGTGGTCCCTGAGGTATCCCGGACCCATGCCATGTAGGGCCTTAAAGATCGTAACCAACACCTTGAACCTCACCCGAAAGACAACTGGTAACCAATGCAGCTCGCGGAGCAAAGGTGTAACATGGGAGTACCGGGAAACTCCCAAGACAACTCTCGCGGCCGCATTCTGTACCAGTTGGAGCCTCCGAGTGGTCTTCAAGGGAAGCCCCATGTAGAGAGCATTACAGTAATCAAGGCGAGAGGTCACGAGCGCATGAGTGACCGTACACAGGGCATCCCGGTTCAGATAGGGCCGCAACTGGCGCACCAGGCGAACCTGGGCGAAAGCCCCCCTAGTCACGGCCACTATATGATCTTCCAGGGTAAGCCGTGAATCTAGGAGGACTCCCAAGTTGCGAGCCCTATCCACGGGGGGTAAGAGCTCACCCCCCATAGAAAGAGATGGAACATTTTGAATGTCCCGGGATGCCGGAATGCACAGCCACTCAGTCTTGTCAGGGTTCAGTTGAAGTCTGTTCCTCCCCATCCAGACCCGAACCGCCTCCAGGCAACGGGACATCACGGCGAGGGCATCACTGGGGTGGTTTGGGGTCGAAAAGAAAAGTTGGGTATCATCGGCATACTGATGATACCCAACTCCAAAACCACGAATGATCTCACCCAGCGGTTTCATATAGATGTTGAACAGGAGAGGCGAGAGAACCGACCCCTGCGGAACTCCACAAATGAGAGACCTAGGGGCCGATCTCTGCCCCCCTGCCAACACCGACTGCGAGCGTCCCAGGAGATAGGAGGAGAACCACTGAAGAACTGTGCCTCCCACTCCCAATCCCCTGAGACGCCGCAGCAAGATACCATGGTCGATGGTATCGAAAGCCGCTGAGAGGTCTAATAGGACTAGGACAGAGGAATATCCCCTATCCCGTGCCCTCCAGAGATCATTCACCAGAGCGACCAATGCCGTCTCCGTGCTGTACCCGGGCCTGAAACCCGATTGGTAGGGGTCCAGATAATCCGCTTCATCCAGGACCAGAGGGAGCTGATGCGCCACCACACTCTCAACAACCTTCGCAAGAAAGCGAAGGTTGGAGACTGGACGAAAGTTGTTCAAAACGGCTGGGTCCAGGGCAGGCTTCTTGAGGAGAGGTCTCACCACCGCCTCCTTCAAGACGGTGGGGAAATAACCCTCACTCAGAGAAGCAGATATAACCGCCTGGAGCCAGCCTCGTGTCCTCTCCCTAGCTGCATAAACCAGCCAGGAAGGGCACGGGTCCAACAAACATGTGGAGGAGCTCAGCCTTCTCATAATCCTGTCCACTTCATCAGGGGTCACAGAATCAAACTCTTCCCAGATAACATTGACAGGACCGCCCGTGTCCTGATCGCCTGACTCTGCCCAGCTGGAGTCCAAACCGGTCCGAATCCAAGCGATTTTATCCGACAGATGTTGACTAAATTCCTCGGCACGACCTTGCAAGGGATCCTCCCTCACCTCCTGATTAAGAAGTGAGCGAGTCACCCTAAACAAGGCGGCCGGGTGATTATCTGCGGACGCGATGAGGGTGGAGAAGTAATTACACCTCGCCACCCTCATCGCTGCGAGATAAGACCTAATATAGGTTCTTAACCGCAACCGGTCGGGTTCGGATCGGCTAGACCTCCAGCAGCTCTCTAGGCCCCGTTTCCGACGCTTCATCTCCCGGAGCTCCGCGGAAAACCATGGAGCTCGCTGGGATCTGCGCCGGGTCAGGGGCCGCAAGGGTACAACCCGGTCAAGTGCCTCAGCGGCTGCCCTTTCCCAGGCTTCCACTAAGGCATCAGCCGAGCTGTGAGCAGTGGAGGCAGGTGGGGACCCCAGCGCCGCTTGGAATCTATCAGGATCCATTAAGCGTCTGGGGCGGTACCATCTAATTGGCTCCGTACCCCCACGGCGGGGGGTGGCAAAGCGGAAGACCAGCCGCAGGAGATGATGATCGGTCCATGACAGGGGCATAATAAATGGAGAGCCCCCACCTAGATCATCCAACCACCGTCTAGATAAAAAAATCAGGTCAAGGGTGTGGCCTCCCTCATGAGTTGGCTCTGAAATTACTTGCGTCAGGTCCATGGCCGCCATGGAAGCCATGAACTCCCGAGCTAGCTCAGATGAACCTCCCAGGGATGGTAGATTGAAGTCTCCCAAAACTGTAAGATTGGGAAACTCAACCACCAAGCCCGAGAGGATATCGAGCAGCTCGGGCAGGGCTGCCGCTGTGCGACTAGGCGAAATGTACACCAGCAGCAAGCCCAACTGCGCCCCAGGACCAAATCTCATAAAGAGAGACTCACACCCGACTATCTGAGGAACGGTGGTCTCCCGCGGACATAAGGTCTCCCTAATGGTAACCGCCACTCCCCCACCCCTACCTTGAGCTCGTGGCCGGTGTAGCACCCGGAAGCCTGGTGGGCAGAGGTCAACCAAAGGGACCCCACCCTCTAGGCCCAACCAAGTCTCCGTGATGCAAGCCAGGTCCGCATGCTCACCCTCAACTAAATCCCTAACGAGGGGAGCTTTATTAACCACGGACCTGGCATTCAGGTACACCAGCCGGAGCTCAGGAGGCTGCACATCCCCACTCCCGGGACCTCGGGGAAGAACCAGAGGGTCGGAGCGCCTCACCGCTTGTAGACAGCGGAGACGGCCCTCCCGGTAACGATATGGCCCCCTGTCTATCCGCCTGCTGCCTTTCCCCGTCGTGGGAATTGGTAATCCCACGACCCGCTCATGAGCCCCAGATGTAACCACAACCCGCTCCCCCCGAACGCCGTCAGACCCAGGCCTGGCCTGCAACAAAGTTGTTTGGCTACCCCCCACCGCCAGACAACCACTACCCCCCACCCCCCTCCCCAACCCCCTAAAAAATTTGACTAAAAAATTAACCAGGGGCCTCTTGTTAGATTTATATCGAGAACCCCTGGCCTTTCCCGGCCATCTCTCAGGGTCCCAATAATTGGGCCCCTCATCGAGACTAGGGATAGAAAAAAAGGCGGGACGCACCCAGGAGAGGGGGGCACCCCTGAGGGCGAGTAAGTCCGTATCGGAATATCGATGCATCCAGTCAGCAAGTCCAGAGAGGGCAGTCCAATAATTAAAACCAACAGGAGGATCGAAGGAAAGGAGTGGGACATTCGGGCCATCCACCAACCAACTGCCACTTGGTTGGATGCTCCCAGGGGCATACCACAACCCGTCCTCTCACAACGGGGCGCGAGTATGCCTCCGGGGATGGTCCAAAATGCCCACCCTGGGTGGGGCAGCACCCACAGAAAATGAGGTAAAATGAGGATCCAGATTGTTGGGGGCAATTAAGCTGACTTTGTAATAATGCTGCTGGGGGTGTGTGTGAAAGCCCTAATAAGCAGGCATATACATAGAATGAAGGCTACTGCTAAGCTTGTAAGCCGCCCTGAGTCTTCGGAGAAGGGCGGGATATAAATGGAATTTTAAAAATATAAAAAATAAAAAATATATATCACAGTAGTCCAAGTCTATGCCCCAACCACCAGTGCTGAAGAGGATGAAATTGACCAGTTCTATGAAGCCCCATGAAGCCCTAAGAAAACCAAGATCATGGCATCTGGCCCTCTCAACTCCTGGCAAATAGATGGGGAAGAAATGGAGGTAGTGATCACTGCAAATGGGGACTGTAGCCAAGAAATTAAAAGACGCTTGCTCCTCGGGAGGAAAGCCATGGCAAATCTAGACAGCACACTAAAAAGCAGAGACGTCACCCTGCCAACAAAAGTACGTATAGTCAAGGCTATGGTCTTCCCAGTTGCAATATATGGCAGTGAAATTTGGACCATAAAAAAGACTGAGCGCCAAAGAATTGACGCCTTTGAACTATGGTGCTGGAGAAGACTCCTGCGAGTCCCTTGGACTGCAAGGCGATCAAACCGGTCAGTCCTAGAGGAGATCAACCCTGACTGCCCTTTAGGAGGCCATATCCTGAAGCTAAAACTCAAATACTTTGGCCACCTAATGAGAAGGAAGGACTCACTGGAGAAGAGCCTAATGCTGGGAAAGATTGAGGGCAATAGAAGAAGGGGATGGCAGAGAATGAGGTGGCTGGATGGAGTCACTGAAGCAGTAGGCGTGAGCTTAAATGGACTCCAGAAGATGGTAGAGGACAGGAAGGCCTGGAGGAACATTGTCCATAGGATCGCGATGGGTCAGACACAACTTCGCAGCTAACAACAAAAACATGAAGCCCTACAGCACCTTATAGAACTAACACCAAAAACCAATCTCCTTATCATCATGGGGGATTGGTATGCTAAAGTAGGAAGCCAAAACATAACCAGAATAACAGGTCAGTTTGGCCTTGGAGTACAAAATGAAGCAGGGCACAGGCTGACAGAATTTTGTCAAGAGAATACGATGGTCATAGCAAACAATCTTTTCCAACAACCCAAGAGACGGCTCTACACATGGACATCACCAGACAGTCAACACAGAAATCAGATTGACTATGTGCTCTGCAACCAAAGATGGAGAATCTCTATATAGTCAGTAAAAGCAAGACCAGGAGCTGACTGTGGCTCAGACCATGAGCTTCTCGTTGCAAAATTTAGGCTTAAACTGAAGAAAGTAGGGAAAAGCACTAGGCCACTCAGACATGAGCTAAATCATATCCCTGATGAAAATACACTAGAAGCGACAAATAGATTTAAGGAAATAGATCTGATAGACAGAGTGCCTGAAGAACTATGGATGGAGGTTTGCAACATTGTACAAGAGGTAGCAACTAAAACCATCCCAAAGAAAAAGAAATGCAAGAAAGCAAAATGGCTGTCTGAGGAAGCTTTGCAAATAGCTGAGGAAAGGAGGGAAGTGAAAGGCAAGGGAGAAAAAGAAAGATATACCCAAATGAATGCAGAATTCCAGAGAATAGCTAGAAGAGATAAGAATGCCTTCTTAAATGAACAGTGCAAAGTAATAGAAGAAAACAATAGAATAGGGAGGACCAGAGATCTGTTCAAGAAAATTGGAGATATGAAGGGCACGTTTCATGCAAAGATGGGCATGATAAAGGACCAAAATGGCAGGGACCTAACAGAGGCAGAAGAGATTAAGAAGAGGTGGCAAAATTACACAGAAGAACTATACAAGAATGAGCTTAACATCCCTGATAACCATAATGAGGTGGTCACTGACCTCGAGCCAGACATCCTAGAATGTGAAGTGAAGTGGGCCTTAGGAAAGCTGAGCAACAACAAAGCTAGTGGAGGTGAAAGTATTCCAGCTGAGCTATTCAAAATCTTAAAAGACGATGCAGGAAAAGTGCTACACTCAATTTGCCAACAAATTTGGAAAACTCAACAGTGGCCACAGGATTGAAAAAGATCACTTTACATTCCAATTCCAAAGAAAGGCAATACCAAAGAATGTTCAAACTATAACACCATTGCACTCATTTCACATGCTAGTAAAGTTATGCTTAAAATCCTACAAGCTAGATTCCAGCAGTATGTGCATCGAGAACTTCCAGAAGTACAGGCAGGATTTTGAAGAGGCAGAGGAACTAGAGATCAAATTGCCAACATACGCTGGATCACGGAGAAAGCTAGGGAGTTCCAGAAAAACATCTACTTCTACATCATTGACTATACTAAAGCCTTTGATTGTGTGGATCACAACAAACTGTGGCAAGTTCTTAAAGAGATGGGAGTACCAGACCATCTTATTTGTCTCTTGAGAAACCTATACAGTATGTGGGCCAAGAAGCAACAGTGAGAACTGGACACAGAACCACTGAATGGTTCAAAATTGGGAAAGGAGTTCAGCAAGGCTGTATACTGTCGCCCTGCCTATTTAACTAATCAAAAGTTGGAATTAAAATTGCCTGGAGAAATATCAACAACCTAAAGTATGCAGATGATACCACTCTAATGGCAGAAAGTGAAGAGGAACTAAAGAGCCTCTTGTTGCAAGTGAAGAAGGAGAGTGCAAAAGTTGGCTTGAAACTTAACATTAAGAAAATTTTAATCATGGCATCCGGCCCTCTGAATTCCTGGCAAATAGATGGGGAAGAAATGGAGGTAGTGACAGATTTTATTTTCCTGGGCTCCAAGATCACCACAGACGGGGACTGCAGCCAAGAAATTAAAAGATTCTTGCTCCTGGGGAGAAAAGCCATGGCAAATCTAGACAGCAAACTAAAAAGCAGAAACATCACCCTGCCACCCTGCGTATAGTCAAGGCTATGGTCTTCCCAGTTGCAATGTATGGCTGTGAAAGTTGGACCATAAGAAAGGATGAGCGCCAAAGAATTGAGGTCTTTGAACTATGGTGCTGGAGAAGATTCCTGTGAGTCCCTTGGACTGCAAGGCGATCCAACCGGTCAGTCCTAGAGGAGATCAACCCTGACTGCTCTTTAGAAGGCCAGATCTTGAAGTTGAAACTCAAATACTTTGGCCACCTAATGAGAAGGAAGGACTCACTGGAGAAGAGCCTAATGCTGGGAAAGATTGAGGGCAAGAGAAGGGGATGACAGAGAATGAGGTGGCTATATGGAGTCACTGAAGCAGTAGGTGTGAGTTTAAATGGACTCCAGAAGATGGTAGAGGACAGGAAGGCCTGGAGGAACATTGTCCATGGGGTCGCGATGGGTCGGACGCGACTTCGCAACTAACAACAACAACAACAATGTATTCACCAAGCCATGTTCTTTAGAACTGCATGGTAGGAGATTCTGCTGACCTTAAAAAAAGAGATCCCAGTTATTGATACCTAAAGGGTATCCTGATGGAGATGGCTTATTGTATGATGTGATTATAGAAATCTGTTCTGTAAGAGGATTGTGTTTTTGTATTTGTCAAAATGTCGACTTACCAAGATTAGACCACAAAAGCAAATACATTGTTAAGTCTTGCATTTAGCAAGCGTTTCAGTTCACAGGATTATTAATGCTTGTAATGTGTAGTATCTTTTTCTGCCTGCCTGTAAATTGGGAGAACATTTTAGAACAACCATGAATTGAATTTAACCTTCCCATTAGTTAACACACATATAAATGTTTATATGCCATTGGCCTACCAGAGGAACAGTTTCAGTCTGCTTAATACCTCATCCCAATTGGCATGAGACTGAAATCTCAGTGTGGCTTGCTCTTCTGGATACCCTTTTAGCCAAACTTACGAAAAAAAAAATGCTTGTAAGTCACTGGCATCAATATATACATAGATGTGTGTGTTTGTGTGTGTGTGTGTGTGTGTGTGTGTGTGTGTTTGTACATTTAAGTAAAGGGATGTGAGTTGAAGTGATAGTAGCTCATATCGACACATCATCTTCCAGAATAGACAAATAAATTAACTTATTATGATTGATGCTGCACTATTTTTTATTTTTATTTATTTTCAAGCAACAGAAATTTGGGAGAAAGTTCTTATGGATACCAAAAACAATTCATTTCAAATGTGTAATGGAAAATCAGATGTGTAGACAATGAAAGATAAAAAGATAATTAAATATTGGTCATAAAAATATGCAATACTTATTTTTGCCAGATTAAGATTTTTGCCAGGAGTTAAAAGAAACATATTAGCAATTTTGCCAAGAGATTGGAAATCAGCAAAATTTTAGGTAACTCTTTATTACCTGAAACTATCAATATATTTTTATTTCATAAAATGTGGAAGCGAAGAAATCAGTTTGGGAGTCACGTCATGCAGCCATCTATGTACTCATAAAGTCATAAATATTGAAGAAACCTTAAGAAGTGTAAAATAATAATAATAATAATAATAATAATAATAATAATAATAATAATAATAATAATAATAATAATAATAATAAAGTTGGAAGGGACCTTGGAGGTCATCTAGTCCAACCCCCTGCTCAGGGAGGAAACCTTATACCATTTCAGGCAAATGGCTGTCCAGTCTCTTCTTAAAAACCTCCAGTGTTGGAGCATTCACCACCTCTGGAGGCAGGTTGTTCCACTGGTTAATTGTTCTAAATGTCAGGAAGTTTCTCCTTAGTTCTAGGTTGCTTCTCTCCTTGACTAGTTTCCATCCGTTGCTTCTTGTCCTGCTTTCAGGTGCTTTGGAGAATAGCTTGACTCCCTCTTCTTTGTGGTAGCCCCTGAGATATTGGAACACTGCTATCATGTCACCCCTCACCCTTCTCTTCATTAAGCTACACATACCCAATTCCAGCAACCGTTCCCTATATGTTTTAGCCTCCAGCCCCCTAATCATCTTTGTTGTTCTTCTCTGTACCCTTTCTAGAGTCTCAACATCTTTTTTACATTGTGGTGACCAAAACTGGATGCAGTATTCCAGGTGTGGCCTTACCAAGGCATTGTAGAGTGGTATTAGTACTTCACTTGATCTTGATTCTATCCCTCTGTTAATGCAGCCTAGCACTGTGTTGGCTATTGGAATAAAGAGACAAACAAGTGGCATTAAGTTTATAGTATTGTCAATGATTATTATTAATAATTTTATAATAATGAAAAAATATAATGTAACTTCTAAAACATTTTTATGATATGATTGTAGGTTTGGAAATGAGCTCATCATGATTGGCCAGGTGGGCTCTGCAGTGGATACAACTGTAGGTTCGGTGACAATTTGGCAGGTAGGTTTTGGATTTGGTCATTTTTACCATTTCTGTCACTGGCTCCTCAGTCTGGTCAGGGCTGGCACTTGAGAAACAATTTTGCTGAACTTGCTGACAAAAGAAACACTGGAAAAGGCAAGCAAAAGCCATTGTTGTTGTAGGCTTGGAGGAAAGATTACATACTTGATGGCACAACTAATGGAAGCAATCCAGATCTTCTTCATTCCATGAGTCATTACTAATGATGGATGGGAAAAAGCATGAGCTGCTTTTGAAGATTCAGTTTTAGCTGCCATTATTTAGAGAGGAATCCAAATGAATATCTTAAGATCTTTATTTCTGTATAGGATTATACTACAACAGGGATCAGGATTGGATTAAGGCTCATCCTCACAGCTGCTTTTCTATACTTTAATCCCATTCTGTAGTAACAGAAAATCATGTTGGCATAAATCAGCATGTCCTTTATGAACAGGCTCATGTTAAATGTCAATGAAGATTCTCGATCATCCAGGTAGAGTTGAATCATGGCAACTGGACTTCTTTTCTTGTTGACTTGAAATGTTTCACTGCTTACCCAAGAAACGTCTGATCAAGTTGGTTAGGGGGATCCCATATTTTTCCTCCAAGAAGGTTTATGTTATGTTGTTGTTTAGAGCTCCCTTGTGTAAAATTATAATGCCAAAGATTATCTTCTGAATGGCCTACCAAAGATTGCACTCCAGAAAGAAATATGTGAGATCCAAATAAATATACTGATGCATATTTGCCAAATATTAAATTTAATTAAGATGATTTCTTTCCAGTCACATATTTAATAATATGTCCTTTCTCTTATATTAAAACTATAATTTGTAATAATTTTTAGAAATGTCTGGGCCACAGGTTATAAGATGTGCATCTTTAGCTCGCATAAAGGTGTTTTTCAGTAATCTTTCCAAAGAGAATTGCAGAAAAGAGGTTTTATACTGCTCTAAAGGAGATGATTTTGTTGATGATTGTATAAATGGATTGTATTCTGCATTTCTACAATTCATTGATTTAAAAAGAGGAACACTTTTCAGAATATGAACCACCATCACTGCATATTATGTAGATAGCGCTGCCTTTCTATCTGTATTCCATATGCTCCTTTTTCACAAACATTTTCTCCCAAGCCATACGAAGTGAATCCATAGGCCCTATATGCTGTTTCTCTTCCTATTGGACAAATGAACTGGCTTTACCAGAAAGCAAGACAGATAATGCAAAGTGTGCACATGGGTTGGTTTGGGTGGTTGGTACAATATTCATATTGATGTAGCTGGGATTTTCATTTTATTGGGAATGCCAATTGTTATCCTATTTGTCTTCTAGTTGTTTTTATTATACTAGCCATTTAATACTTTGCCTAGCCTTCTAGTTCTGCTTGAATTCAGTCAAGTATTCCAGTTGTGCATATAATAACTGAAATTGGCCAAGTGTTAATTGTCTTGATTCTATTTTCTCTACTGAGTTTGGACTTTAAGATCATCTATTCTCTCCTGATGTATTCACTACTAACCTTCTTCTTGACTTGTTAATATTTTGTGTCTGTGTTTCTGCATAAAATAAAGTGCCATTTTTGCCTTGCTGCTCCGATGCTCTTCTAAATAAAATCAATTCTACCAGATGCTTAAGTCACATTATTATGGTTTTATACAAAACATTTTACAGGAGTAAAAAGGGTTTTTTTTTCAGGTTGGGGCCTTGCCCCACTTACAAACAAGTGGGGGCACTTTTTCTGCCAAATTTCCATGAAGTCTTCATTTGGATCATGTTAGCTTAAATTGTCCATAGCTCTAACAATGCTAAAGTAGTATTTTCCACATATTCTAAGGGCAATTTGAAGTATGTAACTCTGTTAGGCTTTATCACCTGTATCTGGGAACAGGTAACAGAATATAAACAGGATACAGAAGTAGAAGTATCTATATATGTATGCACAACACACAGTCATATTAATTTCTTCTTATTCCAACTCTACTGGAAAGATTGGAGAAAAAAGAATAGAGATAAGCTTAATGAAGTATAAGTAGTAATAGACTAGGAAGAATAGTATATCATTTTACTTAATTTTTTTCCCACCTCACAGTTTATAATGTTGCTGAAATTTGTCCATCCCTATTTCAGTCATATGTTAAAATGTCCATTTAAGATTATTCTGTAGGAACAAAGACTGAGATGTTTTAAATGGAACAAAAGTTCATATTTATTCCCTCTAGATCTAGCCCAGTGATGGTAAACCTATAATACATGTGTCAAAGGTAACAATGCCACTACGTTTTCAATGACACACCAGCATTCACAAACATCCAACACCAACCCAAAGCACATTTCATTGTCCTGCAATTTTTGAAGGCCTGGAAATTGGGCAAGAATAAGGTTTCCTCCTGAACAGCCTCTGGAGACTCTGAAAATCGTGCAAGAATAGGTTGTGCTTTTCTGTAGTTTTCAGAAGCTT
Source organism: Vipera ursinii (assembly GCF_947247035.1). NCBI lineage: Eukaryota > Metazoa > Chordata > Lepidosauria > Squamata > Viperidae > Vipera > Vipera ursinii. Next base: position 77,598,122 of record NC_139517.1, read on the forward strand.
TAGAGACCACAGAAGACCATTGTAATACAACACACCTGCAGGCTGGGCTTTTCTGGCCTGAAATGATAGCTTTCTGAACATATTGATAAGAGGTCTTATATTCTGGATATCAATCATCTCATGCTTACCATAATCCAGCAAATATACTGATATCTGTCCATTTGTCAAAATTCCTGTTACTAAAACTCTGTGCCACCTAAGGGGGAAAGAAACAAAGATGGACTTTATTTAGTGAATAGATTCATCAAAAGGGGTGAACTTAACTCCCTCCCCAATGCCCCTGAGAACACAATTTTCAGGTATTGAAGTATTAAACATGTATTAATGTATTTCTTTATTACAATGGTGTGTCTCCCATATTCCAAGTTGCTGCCCTGGATTATTTCTCAAATCAAAAAATGAAGTCTACTTAAAAAAAGAAAAGGAATACCCATCGTTTTGGGGGTACCTCAGGAATACATAGCTGCACCCTCCCCCATCTCCCAGAAAACTTATGGAATTTTAAAAATTTACTATATGAAACAAAAACTATCAAAAAACAAAAACAAACAAAAGCAGATGACAAGCTAGAGGCAGAGGCTTTACCTAGGAAGAAGAAAACCAATGTAAAGATATAAAAATATAAGTTTAATCTTGAGAGTTGAGAGAAAGAGGATTATATTCTCTTTAAAGGAAAGATTCTCAATGCTACGATAAACAGCAGGGGACGGCTTGTGTTTTGTCTGGAAGCTGGCTAGAAAAATGTTGGATAGATATTCTCTTACAACTTTGAAGACTATGAGAATTGAATCTAGACAAGGTCAAATTTCAGTCCCATTGAAATCAATAGGCTAGAAATTAAATTTGTCTCATTTGAAACCATAGTTAACAATTCAATACAATACAATTCCCAAATACAGATCAAGCTACATATAACAGTTGCTTACTTATTTTTTTACTTCAGCTACATAGGTTTTTTTTTTCAACAGCAACAGCTCTAACATCTGCTGTGCTATCATATAGAAGCATGTTTTCCATCAATGCTTCTAAATTATGCATCTATTGCCGAGACTGGAGGCTAAAGGAACATGGGTGATAGGCCAGTGAAACAAAATGATCCCTCTGTTCCTGGGGTTGGTCTAATGGCAATGCTAGTGTCCTGTTCAAAATGATTTCATCCTTGCTGGATTCCAGAATATAAGGAATGGCATCTGTGGAGTTCTGGTTGGGCCATAAGCTTGAATACGCTGGTAAATCTTTTTCCTTAAATCCAGGGAAACTACTGGGATTGATCTTCAGAAAGTCATCTTCCTGTGGCTTCCAAAAGACAGCCCTCATGATCTGTCTATTTACACTATGATCTGGGTCCGGAAAATTCTTTGGTGTAAACAGATAGATGTGTGCCATCTGATCATCCAGTTTAACAGCCTTATTGGGAAAGGCAGCAATGCAGTGATGAAAAATAATTTTTTTGATCAGAATAATAGCATAGAAAACATTAGCCTCAGCATTAAAATGTTACCAAGACAAGTGACAAATTAAGATAATACCAACCAAATATACTGTATAAACCAAGTCATTAATTCAAGAAGAAGAAAAAAGCTTAATGGTAATGTTACACCAAACCACAAAGCTAATTATACAAAGACAAATATGGCACTCACAAACCATCTGCTGATTATGTCTGATAGTACTGATGTAGCATACAATATACAAGAGGGTAGTCTGACTGCTTTTATCTCTGAGGAAGGTTTTACAAAGTGTAATTAACATCAGAGCTGATGTTAATATTTCAGGTCCTTAAATATATTTGGAGAGGCTTTAATAGATAAGAGGCAAATTAGTCTGACTCCCCCCCCCCGCAAACGCCTTATAAAATGAAAGTCCATATCCCTCTAATTTACTTTACTGAGAACAAATGTACTTAATATTTTTAAAAACTGAGGTCAATAGTATATGTAGTATACTGAGAAGGACTATTTCTTTTTTATAATTACCAGATTTAGGTATAATTCAGTAACAATATTATGGAGGAAAAGGCAAGTGGGAAAAAGATAAATGAGAAATTTATGCAAAAGAGAAATGAAAAAGGAGGAAAAATAAAAACAGCAGATATGAACTGGAGTAGCAGATCCGATTTAACCAGTGTAAAGAAGTGGGAATTTAAAAAAAAAGTTTAACTGTCAAGTATAAAGCTATAATAAAGAATGAGGGTATAGTAGAGTATTAAAATGTTACTGAATTGAAACATATCATTAAATGTGGTGATAAAATGCAGTTATATAGCAAAACAAGAAAATTAGATCTAGAATACTTCAGCTACTTTTATTTTGATAATCAAGTAATATTTCAACTACATCTTCCCTTAAATCTTAAGGAGCAAACATAACTTTTTTTGCCTTCATGATGGAGCCAGAACAGTTGAATACTGTATATTATCTTTCAGCCAAAGTACAGCATCTGGAGTCTGCATGCAAATATAAGAGGAAGGCCAGCCAAGCAGCATTTTATTGCCTAAATAATATATAGTTGCAACAGCATACAAGTTACACATGGTAGCAAGATAAATGGTTACTTCACAAATTGTTTGAAATTGTCATGAGAATTAATAGAGATCCTCATACCTGAGATAGTATTGCAATGATTTCATGAATGTATATTGGGGAAATAGTTCTCAGTTCCAACACTTCTGTTCTGGTATCCATAAGCCAAACATCAAGAATCTGACTTCTGTGAACACTTATTATCTGAAAGATGCTTAAGGGAAAGAGGTATCATCAAAAATTATATTTAACATATTGAAAGTTAAGATGCATTCTAGGCTTGGGAAGTCATTAATAATGATTATAGATATAATTGTTATATAAGGCATCAAGCAATGAAGAACTAGTCAATAATTTAGTGCAACAGGTGGAATCATGCTGTCTGTCTATCATCTATCTGTGTGTCTGTCTTTACATCTATGTATCTGTCTGTCTGTCTGTCTGTCTGTCTGTCTGTCTGTCTGTCTGTCTGTCTATCTATCTATCTATCTATCTATCTATCTATCTATCTATCTATCTATCTATCTATCATCTCAATATTATACTTATCTCTACTCAGGCCCATTTTCCTTAATATTTAAGCAAGCAGTTCATTCCACAATAAGGTAGTAATACAGAATACTGTGTTTTCTACTGAAACAGAGTTGAAGCCTGATTATGTAATTATAATGATTACAATGAAATGTAGGATGAGTTCATAGGCTTATATAAATTGCTTACCTTTTAATGTTATTTTTAATTCATTTCCTTATTTCCTCTAATCTCAATAAGCAAATGATTGTGTTACCTTCTTATTTCCACTTCAGAGCATCAAAAGATTAAAGCATTGCCAACAAGTCTGAAGCAATCACTGCTATTAACCATCTAAAATGAATGTTGAATATAAATCTTAATGCAAAAGCATTCAGGGGCCACAATCTCACAGTATTCAAAATTAGGACATACTACTTTATTGGCTAATGAAGAGAAAGAAAGATCCAAGTAAGAAAAATATCTGTAATATTTAGAAAACCATTCAGTTCATTTTATTTTCATTCCATGAAATGATTTTTATGTTAAATAGAAATGTGTTTCCTTCAGCATGGAACACTTGTTTTAGTATGTATGTATGTATCAGGGCTTTTTTGTCATAGAATGCTCAGAACGGAGTTCCGGCACCTTTTTTGGATGGAACCTTGTAGGATAGGCAAGGCGGATTGTATGACATTTGTGAGTTCCGGCACCTTTTTCTTTTACAAAAAAGCACTGTATGTATGTATGTATGTATGTATTTACTTACTTACTTACTTACTTACTTAATTACTTATATCCTGTCTTTATTATTTTTATAAATAACTTAAAGCGGCAAATATATCCAACATACCTTCCTCCTCCTATTTTCCCCACAATAACTCAGTGGGATGTATTGAGATGAGAGTGTGTGACTGGCTAAAGGACACCCAACCAGCTTTCATAACCAAGGCAGGACTAGAACTCATAGTCTCCAGATTTCTAGCCTGATGTCTTAACCATTAAACCAAACTGGCTTTATGCAAACCTAGTACAGCTACTACTGTGTAGATAACAAAAATACACACATTTTAAAAAGTGATTAATACCTATTCTACACTACTCAGCAAGAATGAGTGACCAATAGCCTTAAAATTCCTCACTTGTTTATAATACAACTGCCCTGGAAATTTCTTAAGACTGAAGCCAATATTAAAAGCAGACTTGGTGGTGCAAATATTTTTTCAGTTCCTGCAGAGCTACAGCAAGCTTGGTCAGGCCCTTTCATGGCAATATAAAGTTCCATCTGAAGAAACACCAGTTATCTGGATACCTCTATACAATGCATCTACCTATAAAGCAAGGTACTTGAGATGTTTAATGCTTCTACAATTTGAAAACTTATCTGTTTTATTAAAGTGATAAAGAGAGATGAAGGCAGTACTGAAGATAAAATTTAAGTGATTTATCATGCAGTGCCTTCAGGCAAGTGGCATTGATATTGATCTTATCATCTTCTGATGTGTCATATAAAATAATAAGGGGAATGTCACTTTTCTCCAGTATCTCAACAGCAAATATTTTGCCACAATTTTGAGACTACTGTCTTGATTAAGATTGGATCATCACAGAAGGCCTCTAAACCTACAATAAGACAGTTAAGCAAATTGAGCACTGCAAATTGGAGTTTTATGTTTCATGTGCCTTTTAGGACTGTAAATACTTAATATCAGGATTATATTACAATGGTGATATAATTTTTATTCAGGCCACTTACTGGGTTTTTCTTCTACTTTTTATGGGAAATGCTACAAGTATTAAATAAGCTTGGAGCTCCTAGCGCTTTAATCAATGCCCACTTAAATCTAAAAAGCTAGAAGGCTGAATGGATTCAGAGGCTTCAAAATCTGTGAAATTTTTATTTTCTCCTTCTCCCTAAAACCTTCTGTCCAGAATAACACTATAGTGTAATTGAAGAAAGCAGATTTTCTTTATGGGGAATTCTACCACAAAAAACACAAATCTTTAGATACACTTATTAAACATAAATGAGGCTTCAGAAGAGTTGAACTAGCTTAAGCATCATACACTGAAAGTTGCTTCATTCATTAATTTAATATTACCATTGGCTAGATGGCTGGCAGATATTATTCAATTATTTTTTTAATCAGAAGGGATCAGCAGATGAGAAGCCCCATTACCATCTCAGGGCACTAAGCAACAACCATACTAATGAAATGGTATGAAGGGTATGGTATGGATGAAATGATATCATGAAAAGTATCAAAACCAAACCACTAGAGACGATGACTCTGCTATTTTCATTTGTACAAAATGAGTGTTCATCATTCTAGGTTAATCATCTTAGAAATATAAAGGCAATAAAAAATAGGAGAATGTTTAAATATTGTTAATCAGTGCCAGCGCAAACACAAATCCCAAATTAACCATAAGGAGCTAATAGAAGATTGAAGAGGAAATGCCTCACTCTGAAGAGAGCCTCTCTATTTTCACCTGCAAGCCTTTCAGGTCACATTTTTGATTATGAAAATATATTCAGTTTGGTACGTTATCAAACTCTCACCAGAACAATTAAACAAAACCTGTATTTAAAAATATTATTTTAAAACCTTATCTGAGGTACAGTTTAGAGCAAGGATTTCATAGGGTTGATATTTTTAACCTCTGCTAAGAAATGCGAAAATTTTTCAATAATTGCCTGAAGAATCTTTGTTTTACAGGTTTAATCTATTATTACAACAAAGATTATATCTCAAGTGAAACCACCAATAATTCTGACAAATTTATTCATTTACATATTCCTGACAAATGTATTCCTATTTGACAATACCTTAGAACTTTGGAAAATGAGGAAATACCCATCTTTTCTTTGCTTGGTGCCTTTGAGAGGACACTGGGTTTGTATACAGGTAATCCTTGAGTTACAAATGTAATGGAGCCTGCCAATTACATCTGTAACCTGAGGATTCATTGGAGTGAATCACATTAAATGAACATGGAAACTCCCTGCCTTCGCCCATGCATTCGCTAATTGAATGTGCGGGTTGTTAAGTCCATGAGGTATCTCAGGGTTGGGAGGTCATGAGGGGTCTAGTGCTTCTGACCACCCAAAGCCTTCTCCCAACCCACTGAGATATCTCATGCTTCCCCACCACTCCTGCCCAACTGGATCCACTTACCTTCTGGAGATCTCGATGAGCTGTTTCCCCTCCAGCCTCTCTACCATGGTTTCGCCTTGAGCAAAGGCTTGCCAAAAACAGAGTCTTTGCATACCTCTAGGCTCCAATCATCTTTGCAAAAAGCCCTTGCCACTGAAAGCTGAACCGCACTGAAAACAGAGCCCGGGAGGAATGTAGCCACAACTCTATTTTCGGTGTGGCTCCATTCTTGCCAGCAAAGGATTTTGCAAAGACAACTGGAGCCTACAGGGACACAATCTCTCGCCCCTGCAGGCTTTGGCAAGGAAATGGCAAAGGAGGGAAGGCCTGAAGAACCAAAATCTTCCCTCCATTTTCAAAGCCTTTTTGCCGCAGATCTCATTCAGGCCTCAATTCGCAGAGAACAGAGGCCTAAAGTAGTGCGAGATCATGCCAGATCAGTAGTGCAAGATCTTTCATTACTGATCTTACATGATCTTACACTACTTTAGGCCTCTGTTCTCTGTGAATGCACCAAAGGCCTGAAGCAACGAAGCAGGCAAAGAAACCAAAGACTCACTAGATATTCGCAAGGTGAGTCTCCACAAGCCCAGTGCCTATGCAGACCTGGGCAGGGATGGGGGGGGGAAATAGACAGGGCAAATGTTGCAGTGCCTTTGGGGTTGATTGTAACAGTGAGCAACTGCCGTGGTGCTGCAACATTTGTATCTTTGGAACTTTATAAGTACTGGGGAGGGGGTTATGTTGTAACTTCAAATGATTGCTAAGTGAACTGTCATAACTCAAGGACTGTCTGTATTTCTTTTCCTAATCACTTTTAGAACATTGTTCATTAACTGCTTTTAATCTATAGGAATCTTTATAATGATATGTTTTAGAGCACTGGGTGAGTTCCTTTTAATCCTGAATGAATGGATGGATGGATGGATGGATGGATGGATGGATGGATGGATGGACGGACGGATGGCAGATGGACAGACGGACAGACAGACAGATAGATGATAAATGATGAATGATAGATAGACAAATAGAGACCTAATGAAGTAACTAATTAATTGACTTTATGAGAGGGGATGGGTTCATTTAAACATCATAATGAATATGTCAACTTCTGAAATGAACCTGGCTGAAGCCATCTTTGTCATTCTAAGTTGCCACAGCCTGGGGGGAAAGGGGAAAATGACAGTATTGATAGACTAAACACGCAGCAGTCCTGTGGGAACCAAGGTCATTCTGACAGGCGCTGGAAGGTGGAGAAAAGAAGTTTCATGGAACCCAATTGCTTTTATTTGGTAGCATGATCAATTGCATAGCAGAGGGGAGGGAATTGCTATATTTAGTTACATTGAAACCCTAAAAAGAATTTTAGGGTTGGTTTCACTTTTGACTGTGCTGAAATTATGTATCCCAAAAACTTGTTCTTTGAGGAAACTTCAAGCCTTGGAGTTCTGATTTGTTTGGATCTATTAATCAGAACCTTAACAGAATATAGGACATTACTTTTTGACAGCTTCTCTGTAAAGGAATTAATACTGATTGCACGGAAAATATGGCAGAGGCTTTAAAGCAGGCATGTCAAACTTGTGACATGACATGATGTCATGTAACATATCATGACTTTCCCCCCATTGCCATTAATGGGGTGGGTGCGGTTTCAGCATGATGCATCCAGCCCCGTGGGCCAGCAGTTTGACATGCCTGCTTTAAAGGCTTTAAAGGGGGAAGGAATGCAAGAAAACTGAACAAGAAATGACATAATCCAGAGATAGAAGGAAGCATAAAAACCCCTCCACAAATACCTGCCCTCATTTTGTTTAGCGGTGTGCGGATGAGCATTATCATGAACAAACTCCACACCGGAAGTCAGCATGCCCTGACACTTGTTATGGATGGCTCAGCTGAGTTTTTGTAATGTTTCAAAATAGAGTTCTGAATTGATGGTCTTCACTAGCAGTACTCCTTTGGCATCTTCACATTTGGCGGGATTTTCTATGGCACCACTTCTGGTGTGGTGTTGGTTCATGATAATGCTCACTAGAACACCACTAAACACACCCAAGAACTTTTGAAGCAGTTCCATTAAGGATGTTTTTGATCACCCTCCCCCAATAGCCTGGAGTTGGTGCCTACCGACCACTACTAAGGAATTTCAAACCTTGTAAACATTATGACAAGTGCCTCAATTTGAATGGCAATTATGTCAAAAAGTAATGTAATGTTGTAGTTTTCTAATGTGTATAATAAAAGTTCTGTATCTGCAAGTGTCTGTCATTGATAATCAAACAGAGATTTATTTCTGAATTGCCCTCATAATTTTGGGGTGAGAATCATTGTTTTGAATGGTTACCTGCACTGATGAATACACTTTTGTATCAATTTATCAGACTACAAATTTATAAATATAATGGAATATGAAATTAAGGGATGAATGACAAAATAGATAACGACATTATAGGCAAAATCTTTCTTTCCGATATTGCAACTTTACCATGCAGCTAGAATATCCACAGTTCACTGTAGTCAATGAAATACTATCACACTAGAAAAGCCTTGCTAGTAGTTGTTTCATTCAGTAAGTAAATCTTGCAACTGACAAGTTTACCTATTGAGGCAGGATTTCCCATTCTTCTGGCAAATACAGTGGCAAGTTACCTATGTCAAGTGGGAAGAAACATAAACTTTTATGTATTAACACCTTCTTCAAGAAAGGGAGAAAAACAGACCCAGGAAGCTACAGACCAATCAGCCTAACATCAATACCTGGGAAAATCAAAAAACAAATTTGAGAACAACTAGAAGCAAACAAAGTTATACTAGTAGCCAACATGGGTTTGTTAAAACAGATCATGTCAAACCAATCTTATTTCATTCTTTGATGAAGTGACTAAATTAGTAGATCAGTGAAATGCTCTGGACATAATATATTTAGATTTCAGTAAAGCATTTGACAAAGTAGACCACAACTTACTACTTAGTAAGCTAGAAAAACGTGAAATAGAGAACATCACCACCAGATGGATTTGTAGCTGACTGACAAACTGTAGTCAATGAGTAGTCCTCAATAGTACAACATCCACATGAAGAAAGTAAGTAGTGGGGTACCATAAGGTTCTGTCTTAGGCCCAGTACTCTTCAATGTCTTCATTAATCACTTCGATGAGGAAATAGAAGGGGAACCTATCACATTTGCAGATGACACTAAACTAGCTGGAATAGCCAACACCCCAGAAGACAAGCTCAGGATCCAAAAAGATCTTGACAAATTTGAATAATGGGCCCTATCCACCAAAATGAATTTTAATGTGGAGAAAAGCAAAGTTTTACATTTAGGCAGGAAAAATCAAGTACAGATTGAGTGAGGTGAGACCTGGCTCAAAAACAGTAACTGTGAGAGGGACCTTGGAGTCCTAGTGCATGATCACTTAAATATGAGCCAGCAATATCCAGCCGCTGCCAAAAAAGCTAATACAATCCTGGGCTGTATAAACAGAGGAATAAAATCAAGATCACGTGAAGTATTAGTACCGCTTTATAAAACCCTAGTAATAGCACACCTGGAATAGTGCAACCATTTGGTCACTATACTACAAAAAGTATGTTGAGACTTTGGAAAAAGTTCAGAGAAGAGCAAATAAAATGATCAAAGGTCTGGAGTCTAAAATGGCTGCAGGACTAGGGTTTGGCTAGTCTAAAGAAAAGAAGAAACAGGGGTGACACAATAGCAGTATTCCAGGATTTGAGGGGCTACCACACAGAAGAGGGGGTCACGTTATTCAACAAAGCACCAGAGGGCAGGACAAGAAGCAACGGATGGAAACTAATCAAGGAGAGAAGCGACCTGGAATTAAGGAGAAACTTCCTAACAGTGAGGACAATGGAACAGCTTGCTGTCAGAAGTTGTAGGTGCTTCATCACTGGAGGTTTTTAAGAAGAGACTGGGCACCACTTGTCTGAAATGGTATAGAGTCTCCTGCTTGAGTAAGGAGTTGGAGTAGAAGACCTCCAGTGTCCCTTCCAGCTCTATTCTGATTGATTGATCAATATACAGGAAATCATATTTCTTGAAAGAAATGGAGAAGTACAAAGCTGCCTCTTTTCTCCCATTAAATCAGATTAAAAGCCTGCTGGTTTTATTATCATGACCAGTTAAAGTGGTAACTGTTGTATCAAAAGGGAATGAATGCTTTATTGATGCTCAGGCAAGATTAGGAAGTATTTGGTGGGACAGGAAGCATCATGTGAAGGAGGAGTCTGCAAGTATACATCTGTATTACCAGCTCCATTTTAATCAAATTCTAAACAAATCACATTTTGATTGAGTTTAATGTTTAAACGAACCCATTCTCTCTCGTCATAAAGTCAATTAATTAGTTATTTTGTTAGATCTCTATTTGTCTGTCTCTGTCTGTCTGTCTGTCTGTCTGTCTGTCTATCTATCTATCTATCTATCTATCATTTATGAATCATTTGTTTGTCTGTCTGTCTGTCTGTCTGTCTATCATCTATCTATCTATCTATCTATCTATCTATCTATCTATCTATCTATCTATCTATCTATCTATCTATCTATCATTATTTATGAATCATCTGTCTGTCTGTCTGTCTGTCTGTCTGTCTATCATCTATCTATCTATCTATCTATCTATCTATCTATCTATCTATCATTATTTATGAATCATCTGTCTGTCTGTCTGTCTGTCTGTCTGTCTGTCTGTCTGTCTGTCTGTCTATCTATCTATCTATCTATCTATCATTTATGAATCATTTGTCTGTCTGTCTGTCTGTCTGTCTATCATCTATCTATCTATCTATCTATCTATCTATCTATCTATCTATCTATCTATCTATCTATCATTATTTATGAATCATCTGTCTGTCTGTCTGTCTGTCTGTCTGTCTGTCTGTCTGTCTGTCTGTCTGTCTATCTATCTATCTATCTATCTATCTATCTATCTATCTATCTATCTATCTATCTATCTATCTATCTATCCATTTATTCATCCATCCATCTAGTCATTAGAACGCAGAATCATGACTCAAAAAAGACGCTGGTGTTGCTGCAAGAGATCCAGTTTCTTCCTTTTGGAACTGGTGGGCTGAGCAGAAACAATTTTACCATAATATCTAAGGTTAAATGTGGCTTCTGGTCTAATTTACTGTGAAATACAATGGCAATTTATAAAATCATAACTCCTAAAAATCTATGAAATAATTTAGATAGAATATAAATTTTGAAGGCTTATTGACATAGGTCAGACATGTCAAACACAAGGCCCGGGGGCCGGATCCGGCCCGCGAAGTGGTTTCATGTGGCCCGCAAAGCCATCCTGGAAACAGTGAAGGAATGGCCCCCACTGCCTTGGCCATGGCCCTGGCCCAGAGACCTTCCTTCTGCCAGAGACCCTCAGATCTGTCCCACTCCTGCCCAGGCCCCCCTAGGCACCCTTGATGCAAACGATGTAGAGCTGGCCACGCCCACCCAGTAGGCCATACGCACTCTAGCCACGCCCACCCAGTAGGCCATGCCCACCCTGGCCATACCCACCCGGCCCCCTGAGGGCAACCGCAATGCTGATGCGGCCCTCAGTGAAATTGAGTTTGACACCCCTGACATAGGTGGACAGACAGATAGTATTTAGGTATTTTGCTTTATTTTTAGTTTATAGAGGTTTCTTCCCTCTCCCCTTTGCCCGTTTTCTGTTTCTTCCTGTTCTATTTTATTTTTCATTTTGCATTCTATTAAGTTTAATATGGAGTTTTATTTTTTCCACCCTCTTTTCATCATAACTTTGTTTTCTGGAATGCTTTGGGTTTCTTTTTTAAACTAAAATTCTTTCACACTTTTTATAGATATATAACAATGTATTGCTCTTTAGTTTATAAGTAATATCACAATCTGCTAAAGTTTCTTTTAAGGAAATGTTAATTGTAATGTTTTTGAAGTTTAATAAAATAAAATAAGAATAAAAATGTTGAGAATACCGTAGTTAATTTGCTGTACAGATAGCTTAATTTATTTAGGCTGCCCTATTCAGCTACGTCTGCATGCACAACAGCTTACCTGAAAACTGAAAGGATGAAGCTTGATTTTCTCTTTCACTCTTGTGTGCCTCACTCTTTGTGTTTATTCCAGATGCTTGGAGATGCACAGGGCTTTTTTTGTCACAGAACGCTCAGAACGGAGTTCCGGCACCTTTTTTGGATGGAGCCTTGTAGGGTAGGCAAGGCGGGTTGTATGACATGTGTGAGTTCTGGCACCTTTTTCTTTTACAAAAAAAGCACTGGAGATGCAAGAGAAGAACCTTCAGGTATTTAGGAATCAAACCTACTAGTTTTAAGTAGAAGCTTATGAAGATATTATCTTTATTTTTCCACAAAGAAATACAAGGTTCTTTTTATTTGTGTACCTAGAAGCACATCTACGCTTTCTGTTTTTGGTTGAGTTGTGGCTGGTTCTCTGTTAGCCAAAACTTCAGCTGGGTTCTGTTTTCTGGGCCCAAGTGGCCAATAAACCACACTAGTGCAAGGAAGGCAACTTTCAGCTGTTTATTTCTGCACAAATAGAGAGACTTATGCTTGGAACAGAGGTCTAAATCAAGTGATAAAGATATACGGAAAATTGAAGAACAAACCTCTTGAGCCGCTTCAGGATTGAACTCCATGCTATGAGCAACGTTTTGCTTGCAGTACTGCTAATATCTATTGTCAATCCATTAAGCAATTATTTTTAATTTTTGTTTTTGTTTTTTAAAAAAAATTCTTCCAAATTTATCTTGACTCTGTTTAATCCTATGTTGCTGATGGCCAGGAACATGAACTATCTTCCTCAACCCCAACATTTAAAGTCAAGATCTGAAACTCAAATGCAATACAGTAATCTTTGTTTTACAACAGCAGTTGGGACTGGGATTTCTGTGACCACATCACTTAGTGACTGCAATCCCTATACTTGTGGTTGCAGTCATTAACTGAATCCCAAGGCCGTTATTCTCCAAAGTATGTGGGAAAACTGGCAGGAAGTTGCAAGTCCAGGTCCACAGACAGGTGGGACAGGAGCAAGTGGGTGGGGGAGGGTGCATGAGAGGCACATTGAGGAGATATAAAGGTGAAAGAGGGTGCAGAGGCACTGCGCAGAATGGAGCGAATGTATGGGAATGTGTGAGTAGCACTGCACAGGTCAGGTTTATTTATTTATTTATTTATTTAGTTATATTTATATACCGCCCTATTCCCTGAGGACTCAGGGCGGTTTACAGGGAATTAAAAATCCAAAATACAAAAATTAAGAACCAAATTAAAAAATATTAAATTGACCCTGTAGTCAGTTAAAAAGAACCCCAAATTAAAAATTCCTCCTCAGTCTGGGCCCGAGAGCTCAAAGAGCCAGGTCTTCAGGCCCCGGCGGAATGATCGGAGGTCGGGGGCAGTCCTCAGCTCCACCGGCAGCTGGTTCCAGAGGGCAGGCGCTCCCACCGAGAAGGCCCTATCCCTGGGTGTCACCCGCCGGCAATCTCTCACCGGCGGAACCCTGAGCAGACCCTCCCTGTGGGAGCGCACTGGGCGAAGGGCGTTTGATGCCGGCAGCAGGTGTTCCCTCAAATAACCTGGACCCAGGCCATATAGGTGTTGTGCGAGAGGTGCTGCATGGGTTGGAGGGGGTGTATAGGGGTGCATGAGTGGCTAGTATGGTGAAAATGCAGAAGGGCTGGGAGACGATGCATAGGAATCTTTGGAAGAACTTTCCAAATGTATCAGTTGTTAGTTCCCAAAATCCTCTGGGCAAAACTGGCAATAATATAGAAATTAAAGAAAGTAACTTAGGAGGGGGATACTTATATTGGATCCAATTTGAGGTTGGGGCACCAGATTTTTACTTAATATGCATGTATGTGTGTGAATCAGTATGTGGAGGATACCCAGTTGTACATTTATGTTGTGATTGAACTAAGCGATACAATGGATACCATTTTACAGTGCCAAGAGTCTGAGGATCTGGATGGGGAACAACAGAGTTCAACTCTACCCTAGTAAGATGGAGTGGCTGTTGGTAGGGGGTTCCTCTGTATTTGGGAAATTGATATTGGATGGGTTGCAATAGAGCAATAGAAACAGGATACAGAATTAGAAGTTCTCTATTGGGGTAGCATATTTAATGCTACTATAATATTCTATTTATTCAACAAAAAGTAGGTCACCCTTCAAGTTAGCAGTGGGAAAAGGCACTTACAGCACTCTGTGGTACTACTCATCCATAGTAAAAGCTGTTTAAGTGAGAGTCGTATCAGCACATTTTTGGGGTAATACTAGAAGACACCGTAAATCATTAGTGAGGGAACAGTATAATACTGCAAGATTGCGTGCATTTCAAAAAGCTTATATACTACTGGGTCTCAAAGCAAGGACTGACATTCAACTTAGCAAATGAATTCTGTGCCTAGCCCAATTAAACTCTATGGGTGATTTTAGCTTATGAGTACAAACAGATATTGTACCAATCAGGGTGCCATGCAAAAACATGTGTATATTTGTATGTGTTGTATGTATATTATGTATATTATTATGTATATTCATATTAATTTCTTCTTTTTTCAACTCCTTCCTGGAAGGATTAGAAAAAGAAGAATAGATGTAAGGTTTGTGAAGTATAAATGTTAGTAGAGTAGGAAGGAGAATAAAATATCACTTTATTTAATTCCTCTCCCATGGCCCCACCCCTAATTTATAATGTTGCTGGAATTTACCAATCCCTATTCCTCTCATATGTTCCACTATTCTGTAGGAGCAAAAACTGAGATGTGTTTTATATGAACCCAAAATTCATATTTATACTAAGTTCATATTTAGTCAGTGGATCTAATCCAGTGATGGCAAACCTACTGTATAATGCATGTGTCAAAAATGACAGTGCCACTCTTTTTTTGATGACACATCATCATTTACCAAAACCCAACACCAGCAAAAAGCACGTCCTGTTCTTCTGCACTTTTTGAAGATTGGGGAGGCTGCACATGAATGGGGTATGCACCTACCCGGCCTCTGGACACTCTAAAAATCATGCAAGAATGAGTTGTGCTTTTCTGCAGTTCTCAGAGGCTTTAGAGGCCTGAGAAGAACATTCTCCAAAGCTGCTTTAAGAATGGAAGTCTGTTTGTGACTCAGAACAGCCTCCGGTCAGCTGCAGGGGTCTCTCAATAGAAAGAGAACGCTGCTGAAACAAGTGGCATATGAAATATATTTACTATACTTTTAGTAAAGTAAACTGCCCAGCTTTGCTTGATAGTGAGATGGGCAGCATACAAATTTAACAAATAAATATAAGTGAATTTTTAAATCCATCAATTTTTAAATTAAAAAGAGTTCTAAAATATAATAAAAACAAAGATACAGTGCCTTCATTTTCTTATCCAAACTCTTTTGGAATGAGTGAATTCCATAAAGGTAAAAAGGTAAAGGTTCCCCCGCACATGCATGCTAGTCGTTTCCGATTCTAGGGGCCAGTGCTCATCTCCGTTTCAAAGCCGAAGAGCCAGCACTTGTCTGAGGACGTCTGCTGACCTAAAGAAACTTCTCCAAATGAAAGAACAACAAAATAGGAAACAGCCCTTGAATTCTTCAAACTGAAATTTTCCCATTCTTACCTAAGATTTTTAGTAATTCCATGCATCAAAGAAATCTCAAGGAGAAGTCTATACGCATACCTAACAACTACTTCATTTCTAGATTTTAGAACCATTAACAACACAGATAATTCTGCTGGGATAATTAAAGGAGGTGCAGAAATACATTCAGTCGTTTCTTAACAACCAGTTGCTTAGTAGCTATTTGAAGTTACAACAGATCCTCCCAAAGCTGACAACCCCACTTTAAAGCTGCTGCAGCATCCCCACAGTTATTCATCCTTATAACCAATCATAGGGATGCTGAAGCATCCCCCCACTCACCTTTTTCCTTCCTCATCCCACCCTCCTGGGTCCCTCAGGGCTTGGGCCTGCTCCCCACTCACCCCACATTACCTATCACACACTTGTCTTTGAAGATCTCCAGTCCTAATGTTGAAGAAAGATGGCTGGCCACACATCCTTGAGCTGCTTGGTTGCTTCCCAGAAGGGCTGCAACTTTCAGCATGCCCACAATTCCTTGAAATAAACCAAAATGGCATCCGCTTTCCTGGAGTTTGACACATGACTCAAGAACAAAGCCTCCATTTGGGGGGAGGGAAGCAGCTCCAAGAGCTACAGGAACCCTGAGAAATGGGAACAGAGCACAGTGTCTCGGGGTGAGGGAGGTCCAAGAAGGCCTTGGTCAGGAAAGCCTGAATCAGTGCAAGGCCTCCCAGCACTTCTCCCACCCCTGAGGCACCCTCTGCTCAATGACCCACACATTCTTTTAATGACTGCATCAGAAACAGCAGGAGGTGATGGTTGCTAAGTGAGACTGTCTTGCTTAATGGTCATTACCAGTTGCAATGATAATGGGCAGGCTCCATTATGGTCATAGGTTGAGAGCGAACCTATATTTTCAAAGTCATCTTCTTTGGATTCATGCTTTTCCTTAGTAGACTGTTGCTCAGCTGAATTTTGTTAGTCTTCATGAGTGGAATTGTTAGCAATACCGCTTCCTGCATGCTTTATTGGATTTGCAATTAGAATAGAATAGAGCTGGAAGGGACCTTGGAGGTCTTCTAGTCCAGGGCTTTTCAACCAGTGGTACAGGTACCACCTGTGGTACATTGGCACATGGCAGGTGGTATGTGACCATCTTAGAAAAGTGGTAGCAGGGGAGGGGAATGAGCTGAACCGGTGGCAGCACCACACAAGCTTGACCAAGAGACGGCTGGAGCTGCAGGGCTGTCAGGGCTCAGTGGAAGCACCAGGATCAGCGCCAGGCTTTAGCTGGAGCTTGGCGCTGATCCTGGCGCTTTTGCTGAGCCCAGAAGGAGTGCCGATCAACTGGAATGTTGCAGCATCTCCAGGGTCTTGTGATTTACATTCAGATGCTTGGCAACTGATTCATATTTATGACGGTCACAGTGTCCCAGGGTCATGTGAAGTGACCAAACCCTGCTGCAACCACCCAGCAGAGGGGGGGGAAATAAAAACCAACCCCCCACCCCACCCTTATTGCCAATCCTCAACAGAAATGTTCACAACAATGAAAACCTCACACAGGAGGAAGAGTGCCACCAGGCGGGCAGGCAGGCGGCTTAAGGGGCACTTTTTTCAGTGCCATTGTAACTTCGAATAGTCACTAAGCGAACTGTTGAAAATCGAGAACTACCTGTACTTCATCACTTTTTTCCTCTTTTTTTGTCATCAAGTTTTTGACACCTTGCTAGGCAACTGGTGGTACTCAGATGTTGCCATATCCTAAAAGTGGTACAATGGGTGAAAAGGTTGAAAAGCCCTGTTCTAGTCCAGTCCCCTGCTCAAACAGAAGAGCCTGTATCATCTCAGACAAGTGACTGTCTAGTCTCTTTTTAAAAATATCCAGTGAATTTGGATAGAGAATTGCCTTTTTTGGATTTTCAGAAATGTATTTGACTACATACTTCTGAGAGGAAGTCAATCTCCAAAGGATTCTAGGGCAAAGGAGTGTATTAGCCTAAAGACCACTAGAATACTTCATCCAGATGGTTGTGATATTTTGCTTGAAGTCTTCATGAAAAGTAGCAGTTTTAGCTCCTGTTCTTTGTGAGGTTCTCTTTCTTGCCTTGAAATGCCCTTTCCTGGTTGATGCATTTTCTCAGGCAGAAAGAGAATTATATCTCTGTGAACACCAAATTATACATTCTCCCAGTGCTGAACATCCAGACATAGGTAGACATACAAATGACCAGTGCTTTTTTTGTAAAACAAAAAGGTGCCGGAACTCACACATGTCATACAACCTGCCTTGCCTACCCTACAAGGTTCTATCCAAAAAAGGTGCCGGAACTCCGTTCTAAGCGTTCTATGACAAAAAAAGCCCTGTGCATCTCCACCTTTGAAAGAATAGAAAGCATTATTGAAAAGATAAATTGACTAAAATGCTCAGGCTCAATGCTACTTGTTCAAGCTCATTAATCTGAAGGTAAACATCATTCTATAAATGTATAGGTAACAGAAAATAGGAGAATTTTTAAATACTGCCAATCACTGCCAACGCAAACCCAAATTCCAAATTAACCATAATTTGCTGATAGAAGATTGAAGGGGAAATGTGTCATTGAGTGCAGTCTTTCTATAATTACAGGTCACAGTTTACATCGTGAAATTTTTTTTAATTTGGTATGTTATC
Organism: Vipera ursinii; assembly: GCF_947247035.1. Taxonomy (NCBI): domain Eukaryota; kingdom Metazoa; phylum Chordata; class Lepidosauria; order Squamata; family Viperidae; genus Vipera; species Vipera ursinii. Next base: position 77,616,588 of record NC_139517.1, read on the forward strand.
AAACTCTCCCCAGAACAATGAAAAAACCTTGTATTTCATAACAGACAAGCAGCCTTGGAATTTCTCTTTCTTCCCTGGGGTTGAAACCAAGAGTTTAGAGGAAAGATTTCACATTGTTAATAGTTTTAATGACTGCTAAGAAATGTGAAGATTTCACAATAATCAAGTGAAAGAAAGTTTCATTTGTTTTACTGATTTAATCTATTCTTTACACAAAACTAAACCTCATCCAATTCAGCTGAAGTGAGAAGCTTTTTGAAGTTATGTTTTCTCTTCTTTTTCATTAGACACCTATTTTTTTAAATCTATGCCCATGATCTCTACAAAATATTTTTCATTTCCTTAAACAGCTGTAGATTTAATTATTAAAAACAAATGTAATTACTATCATTAATTCTATGAAAGATCTTACATTGTTAACATGGGTTTCATGATACTTAAGAACCATAGAATTGAAATGTTACTCAAGCCAACCATTGAAATGTGGATCTTTAATAACATACTGTTAATGTCCAAAGGCATATTTTCTGTCAGATGAACTTCTTTGGAAAACTTAGTGGAGTCAGAATTCTTCTGTGATGCCTAAAAACCAAAAGCAGAGAATCAGACATTTATTTTTAAAAACTCCAGCTAAACAATTCCAGCTCCAGCTAAAACTCTCTAAACAAGAGCCTTGGTGGAGCAGTGGGCTAATGCCTCCTTAGGTAACACCAGCTGCCTGCAATTAGTGCAGGTTCGAGTCCCACCAGGCTCAAGGTTGACTCAGCCTTCTGTCCTTCCGAGGTAGGTAAAATGAGGACCCAGATTGTTGGGGGCAATAAGCTGACTTTGTAATAATGCCACTTGGGGGGGGGGGGGCAAAAGCCCTAATAAGCAGACATATACATAGAATGAAGGCTATTGCTAAGCACATTGATTTGTGCTTTAGATTGTAAGCTGCCCTGAGTCTTCGGAGAAGGGCGGGATATAAATGGGATTAAAAATAAAAAAAAATGATATATTATATAGACTCTTTACCTGCATTTTCATTTTCAAGTGTAATGGCTGTCACCCTATACAGGGGTTATGGGGAACCATTGAAAGTAACTCTTTCTGTAGGAAATACACATAAATTTATATTTAAATAAAATAAGTAAACAAATGAATATACATTAAAAAAACTGGGCAAAACAAAACATCCCTAAATGGCATTCTCTCATGTGCAATTCCAGAGAAATCTGCTCAAGCCTTGAAAGATCACTAAAGACAGTGGTGGGATTCAGCCAGTTCCCACCAGTTCAACAGAACTGGTAGCTAATTTTTGGTGCCCAGCTCAGAATGGACTTCTGTAAGTGGCACCCACACAGAGAACCGGTTGTTCGCATATTTGAATCCCACCACTGACGAAAGACTTAAACTGTGTGTGTAAACAGTTACAAAAAAGCCATACCAATTCAATTTTGTCTAAAAATGGACAGCTGCCAATTTTAAAATCACAATACCCCCTGATTTAGATGTAAGGAAACTGTTTTTTCACTTCTTCAAACCAGATTACTCAAGAAGTAAAATAACTGCACTTCCGGTGGCGACGCGGCGCCGAAGACAGCCGTCTCTGGGCTGTCCGCTCCGCAGCTGTGTTTATTCCATTGAAAACAGCGCCGATCAGCTGTTTAGGTGGATCTGAAGCCCCCTCCTCGGGAGAAGAGGAGGGGGTGAGACCCCAGGTAGGGGTTGAGCTCTCCGGGGCTGCCTGAGCTGAAAGTTTGGGCGGCTGAAGGATTGAGCCCCCCCGAAGCCTGGGTTAGCTCCGAGCTGCGCAGCGTCTCTGCTCCGTGATTTTTGGAGCAGAGCCAGGCGTTAGCAACCACCCCTGCCAGAAGGAAAGACTCTTGAGCATCAAGGTGCAGGCAGAGCGGTACAGGAGGTCAAGGTGAAGTGGACTTTTATCTTTACTCTCTAGCTCAATGGATTTTATACCTTTAAAGTGAAAGTACGCAACAAGTGAAAGTGGGGAAAGATGGCGGCTAAAACTTCCAAAGCTCTTCGGAGTGCGGGAGCTTCCCCGGTGCAACAGACTTCGTTGCAAGCTTTGCTTCCTCCTGCAACTCCTTTGGCATTGATGCTTAAGGACTTACAAGATGCCTTTGAAAAGCAATCGCAAGTAATGTCAGATATGATGGATGATAAGATGGAAAAGCTGGAGGCAAAGCTGGAGGAGAAATTGGAGAAATTGGAGGAGAAGATGGAAGAGAAGTTTAGTGCAATGAGGGTAGACATTTTGTCTACAATTGAAAGTGTGGCTGAATGTGTGCAACGTTTGGATGAAAAAGTGGAGGATCTTACTCAAAAGAATTCTATATTAGAAGTAAAGGTACTAGAGAATGAAAATATAAGGGACAGAATGGACGGAGAATTGAGCCTTGTCCAGTACCATCAGATGCAGTATGCTATTAGAATCAGGGGCTTAAAAGAGAATCCTAAAGAAGACTTAAAGCAGCTGATCTCTGAGGCTTTGGAAGCAGTATTGGGCCAGCCAGCATCTGAAATAGAGGGAAGTATGGATAAAATCTTTTGCGTAAATTCATGGATTGCAAGGCAGAGGAAGCTACCTAGAGATGTGGTGGTCTACTTTACAAAGAGAGCAACTAGAGATGAAGTTATTTAAGCTGCTTACGATACTAAATTTGTGGTTGCTGAGCAAGAAGTCCTGGTTTTAAAAGAGATTCCTCCAAAGATTTTAAGGAGAAGGAAAGATTTTGCATTCCTTGCACAGGAACTTAAGAAATGTGATATCAAGTTTAGATGGGAGATTCCAGTCGGAATGGTGGTGATGCATGAAGGTAAAAGATATCGTCTGGTTACTGTGACTCAGGCATGTGATTTTTACAGCAATGTGTTAAAAGCAACCCCTCTATCACTTCTGGAAGCTGCAAAGGGATTTGGAGAGGGAAAGCCTCAAGACGCTGAAGGCAGACAGACAGAGGAGAATGGTGCTGGAGGGGATCAAGTTACAGTTTCATCAGCTGCTGCTGGAGAGCAGAGGATGACGCGTGCCGCCTTAAGACAAGCGAGACAAGAGCAAGAGCAAGACCAGCAGAAAGTTATGGAACTTCCAAAGCGTACTTACAGTGAAGCTGTGGGAGGGGCGCGGCCCAAAGAAGTTACAGGGGTCATCGCAGACGTGCTCCAAAAGCTTCGGGACGCCAAGAATGGCGACTAAATTTCTAACTTGGAATGTTAATGGATTAAACTCACCACAGAAGAGAAGGAAAGTTTTTCAATATTTAAAACAATTTAAGACTGATGTTATTTGTTTGCAAGAAACGCATATTAGGGTTATGGACCAAAAGTACTTATTGAACTCAAGGTTGGGTACGCAATTTGTTGCTTCTGCGATGAACAAGAAAAATGGAGTGGTTGTCTACGTTAAAAGTACTCTAACAGCGGAACTAATTGAAGTAGATAAGCAAGGAAGATATGTTATGATAGATTTGCTGTTAGAAGGTAAAAAACGCTTTTAGTTGGACTGTATGCTCCTAATCAACAACAAGCTGACTTTTTTAACTTACTACACACAAAGGTTACCCAATTGGATTATAAATCTTTTATTTTTATGGGAGACTGGAATGGTGTCCTAGACGTACAGATGGACAAAGCTGGTTCTTTTAAGTGTGTCCCGAGCCATGCTAGATTGCCTAAATCTTTTTTTGAAATGAAGGACGATTTGGAATTGCGAGATATTTGGTGTGATACACATCTACATGAAAAGGATTATACTTTTTTTTTCTGATAGACATCAATCTTTTTCCAGGATCAATTTTATTTTGTTGACTAATGACTTTTTTTCTAGGATTAAGAAGGTAAAGATCTGTGCAAGAACTATTTCTGACCATAGCCCAGTTTGGTTAGAGATCAATAAGGACAATAGGGATAGGCGCTCTTGGCGCGTAAATGAGAATTTGTTTAGAAATCAGAGAAATGTGGAAGAATGTAAACAGCAGATGAAGGATTTCTTTGAAATTAATATGAATAAGGATACCTCTATGGACATGGTTTGGGATGCTAGCAAGGCCTACATGAGAGGGGTGTTGATATATATGAATAATAAATACAGACGTACCTTGGAAGCCAGAAGGAAAGAACTGGAGAATGAAATTAGGGAAAAAGAAAAGGCCCTAATTTTGAACCCATTGGATGTGAAGATTAAGGAGGTTATTAACCTATTAAGAGGACAATTTGATAAGTTGATGGCTGATCAAGTGGCAACCAATTTACGGTTTGCTAGGCATAATACTTTTTGCAATGCTAATAAGCCAGGTAGATGGCTAGCTTACAGGTTAAGGAAAAAGCAAAGGGCTTCTAATAGAGATAAAATTGAATATAAGGGAAAGGTTGTGTTTCAACAGGATCTTATTAAGGAAGCCTTTGTGGATTTTTATTCTAAATTGTATGCTAAGGAGAAGGTTAATGAAAAAGACATTGAAGTATATTTGAAGAATGCTAGCATCCCGGTTCTTACGCAAGCACAAAAGGAGGAGATTAATCAATTGATAGAAGAAGAAATTCTTATAGCAATTAAGAAATTGAAGGTGGATAAATCGCCAGGCACGGATGGTCTGACTGCGGCTTACTACAAAAATTTACAATTGGAGCTGATAAAACCGTTAAAGGAATTGTTTCAGACAATTGAAAGGGGGGGGGAAAGGTGCCTCCGTCTTGGAGAACTGCTTTTATTTCTTTGATTCCGAAGGAAGATCAAGATGCTACTCAAGTAAAAAACTATAGACTGATATCACTTTTAAATACAGATTACAAGATATTTGCCAAGGTGTTGGCTAATAGATTGATGAGGGTTCTGCAACAGGTGATTCATGGGGATCAAACCGGGTTTATTAGTGGTAGACAAATGAAAAATAATGTGAGGCATATAGTTGATGTGGTGGAGTTTTTGGAAAGAAACAACCAGATCCCTGCGGCGCTAATTTTTCTAGATTCTGAAAAAGCTTTTGATCAATTGAATTGGCAATTTTTGATGAAGGTTTTAGATAAAATGAATTTTGGGGATAAATTTTTGCAACCAATTAGGGCATTATATCAAAAACAAACTGCCCGAATAATAGTTAACAATAGTTTGACTGAAGTATGTAATATTGAGAAGGGCACAAGACAAGGGTGTCCGTTATCACCTTTATTATTTGTTTTAACATTGGAGATATTATTGGTAAAAATACGGAATTCGGAAAGAATTAAGGGTATTCAAATTAGAGATCAGGATTATAGACTGAGAGCGTTTGCAGACGATCTGGTTGTTACGGTGACCCAGCCAGAAAACTCTGTTGTGGACCTGATGGAGATAATAATGCAATATGGGAAGGTTTCTGGATTTAAGGTTAATGCACAAAAAACTAAAATTTTGGCCAAAAATATGACAGTATCGCAAAAGGCCCTTTTAGAAGGATTAACTGGATTTGAGATTGTTAAAAGGGTCAAATATTTGGGGGTGTTTTTGTCACCCTCTAATACAAAGTTATATAAAAATAACTATGAAAAGTTATGGGGAAAAATTCAAAAAGAATTGGAGAGCTGGGAAAAATTGCAATTGTCTTTGCTGGGAAGAATAGCAGCAGTGAAAATGAATGTCCTGCCTAAATTTTTATTTTTATTTCAAATGATACCGGTCCTTAAAAAAGATTCTAATTTGGAAGAATGGCAACGGGGTATCAATAAATTTGTTTGGGCAGGGAAAAGGCCACAAGTTAAACTTAAGATTATGCAGGATACTCGTGAAAGAGGTGGTCTTAAAATGCCTAATCTTAAATTATATTATGAAGCTGTTGCGTTATCAGGAATAAGCGATTGGATTAATTTGACACAAGAGAGATTATCAAATATTGAGGGCCATGACTTGTTATTTGGCTGGGATGCATATTTGTTGTATGATAAGAAGGTAGATAGTGTGTTTAAAGTGCATATTTTAAGACAGGCATTGTTGAGAGTTTGGAAGAAGTATAGACATAAGTTAGATTACAAGATGCCGTTGTGGGCAATTCCAAAACACGCAATAGAAAACATAAATGTTGGCTTCAAACATGATGTGACTACGTATAAGGAGATTTTAAGTTTGGAAAGAAATGTCTGGTGTTTGAAGCCGTACAACCTCTTGCGAGATGAGAAGATCGTTCAAACTTGGTTTCAATATACTCAGTTACGGGCCAGGTGGAAAGAAGATCAGAAAATTGGTTTTGCAATGATTGATGAAAACGGATATATCTTGCATTGGTAGAAATTGACTCAGAAACAGAACTTGTTAAAGATTGTATGATAAAATGGGCCCAGAATATTCAAGAAGTTATTACAATGGACACGTGGGAAAAGATCTGGGTGAGGAACGTAAAATTTATGCAAGCCCAAAACCTAAGAGAGAACTTTTATAAAATGTTTTATAGATGGCATTTAGATCCTAAAAAGCTTGCAAGTATGTATCCGAACTATCAGCCAAAATGTTGGAGGTGTGGTGGCGAAGATGCAACATATTTTCATATATGGTGGACCTGCAAAAAGGTTATGGCTTTTTGGATAAAAATTTGGTGGAATATGCAGAAGATCTTTAAGCAAAGGATAAAGTTTTGTCCGCAATTGTTTTTGTTGGGCATAATTACAGATGCTACTGTTGTGGACACTAAGTTGATGTTGAATTTAATTACAGCAGCAAGACTCTTAATAGGTCAATATTGGAAGAAGGAGGAACTGCCGACTATAGAAGAATGGACTCTAAAGGTTTCTGACCTGGCGGAAATGGCAAAGATCTCAGCTTACTTGAAAGATCATTCGCAAGAACGTTATATTATGGAGTGGAAAAAATGGATTGATTATATCCAGAACAAATATGGGACTAAAAAGTTTCATTTAGCATTTGAATAAGTTTTCCTTTCTTTTTTCTTTTCTTTTTCTTTTTATATGTAATATTAATATTGCTTGTAGTTATCTTATATGAGCTAGAGGGCGATAGAATTAATAGTTTATTGTTGCTAGCATATGGATGTTTATGATTGTTCTTTGTTTTTATACCTTGTACTTAGCTCTGGGAAGTCGGGGGGGGAGGGGGGAATGGGGGGGAGGGATAGGGAGGGTTAGGTAGGGGTGGGGGAGGGGGGATTGTTAAAGATAAAATGTACTGTAAAACTTTTCAATAATAAAAAAAGAAGTAAAATAACTACAGCAGAATAGAACAGAGTTTTATCTTGAGTAGAAGGTAAGCATATTAGGTTTCCCTTGATATTGAAGAAAGAATTCCCACATGTTAACTTTTTTCTCCTGAGTTAAGAATGTACAATTTAAACTTTATAACTTAGAATGATAGTTTATACAAACAAAATTCTCTCAAAATAGCTCTTCATTTACAGTGAAAAAAAATTGAAAATAAATACATAAATATAACAAACCAAAATTTATTTCAAATGTATAAATATTTTGCAAGTAGTAAGTTAGAACTTAAGGCTGCACTTTTTATTATCAAAGTTTTCACTTTATTCAAAAACAAATATGTTCAATTTTTAATCACTGATTATAAAAAACAAAGAAAATTCAAATTATTATTGCTATTAAAAAGTTAATAAATTAAGTTAAAAGTCTTAAAGTGTATGCACCTAACATTACACAAAATGAATGTATGTTGTTTTTGAAGAACCATCTCTGGAAGTGGTCATATGTTAATTTATCTCATCAGTAGCAAAGAATTTTAAATTAACATTCAGGTAAGGAAGTCTATATTAAAGTAATTGGATAAGTAACATTTTGTTATGAATAAACATGAAGAAATGTTAACTGCAGGTATCACTTGATATGTAGAGAAAATCAGTTCTCTATGCTGAACTATTTTGCTAATATGACCTTATTTCTCTCATCAGCCTTTCAGTTTCTTCATTTGTGTGCCTTTGTATGGGTCTCTCTCTCTCTCTCTCTCTCTCTCTCTCTCTCTCTCTCTCTCTCTCTCTCTCTCTCTCTCTCTCTCTCTCTCTCTCTCTCTCTGTGTGTGTGTGTCTGTGTGTGTCTGTGTGTGTCTGTGTGTGTCTGTGTCTGTGTCTGTGTCTCTGTGTCTCTCTCTCTCTCTGTGTGTGTGTGTGTGTGTGTGTGTGTGTGTGTGTGTGCCTTCAAGTCTTGATTCTTGGAAACTGGACAAATCTGTGCAGTTTTCTTGGCAAATTGTCATAAATTGTTATTGTCTCCTTCTTAGAGCTGAGACAGTGTGACTGGCCATGGTCACCCAACTGGCTTCATGCTTAAGGCATGAAGTCCTACTCTCCCAATTTCTACCCTGGTGTCTTAAACCAATACACAAATCTGGTTTCCCCCTGCAGATCATAGGAAATTGTAATCTAAACCAGATCAGTGAAAACTAAAGGCCTGTATAATTCAAAATGTTTATTTGCTTTTCTATGTTAATGTTTGGCTATGTATGTCTAATTTAGATGTTTGACAATTTATTTTCTCTGATAGAGATATATGAAGAAAGTGAAAAATGAAACAATTCATGAGTTACACTTTCTTTTCCGTAGCACTGTAGTACTGAAGTTTTTCTGTGGTAAAAAGATTTGCAGGTGATATCACTGTTGTCTGGGGGATGCCCACTTGAGGGCTCCTTTTGTGTCCCCCTGAAGTTACCCACTACATGGTACCCATTAATCTACTCATGGTTACCTCATTTTGGAAGTGCAGGGTCAGTAGGAGCTGGAGCATGTAACATGAGCGCACCCCACTCTGGGACCGCAACAGGTGTCTAATGCAAGCCTGCTGACCGGCAGCCCAGTATTCTAACCTTGTGAGCCACCAAGTTCCTGTCTGTTACATTAAATGTCTACATCAGAAAGAATAGATTTGATTACTTCAGACCAAGAACATTACCTGCTTAAACAATTTGTTTCAAACTATATCTCTATTTATGCCGTGGTGTAATGTTAATTGTAATCATTTAAAAACAGAACAAAAAACATATTTTATCATTACTACTAAAGAAAATATTGTGAGGTAATCCTCCACATGACATTATCTATCTCACACAATACAACCACTGAACTGCCCTCTTGAAAATTTGCCCATGAATTTGCCCGTGAATTTTAGCAGGGAGAAAAACTCCTTGTGAATTGGACAGGGCAGAGGCATGCATGCAGCCCATGGGTCTTATATGACAATGATTTTAGAAGAAATATACCCAATTAATTGAGAAATCTACATTTTGGAACATAACCAAATATTGAATAATACAGTTTGTATCAATTTATCAAACTACAAAATTATTGATATAATGGAATATAAGATTAAGGGTTGAACAATAAAATAAATAATATTATAGGCACAAATCTTTCTTTTCTTTCCAGTGTTGCAACTTTACCATGCAGCAAGGCATTCACAGTTCACTGCAGCCAACAAAATACTACCACACTAGAAAAACTTTACCAGTGATTAGGAAGTAGCTGATTCAGTCAGTGTGTTCTAACACAATCTTTTGCAACTCATAAGCTTACCTATTGAAGCAATTCCATTCTTCCACTTTTCTGGCAAACAACAGCACACCAAGTTACCCATGTCAGGTGGAAAGAAACATAAACATTTATGTATTAACATCTTCATACATTCCTAGAGATGGGAAATTATCATTCATTATAAGCCATTCCAAGCCCTCTTAATATTGACTTGGAATATGCTAAAGCAAGGTTAGCCCATTGTGAATCTCCTGAGACACACAAAGCCTCTGTTTTCCAAAATCATCTTGTCAATAAGGAGTTGTTTTTTTTGTTCTTCTGCTGTTTGGGTGGTTTCCTTTCTGCTCAGGTAGAAAGAGCTTGTTTTCAACCAAATGCTGTTGGATAACCGGTATGGACATCAGCTACCATACCAGTTATCAATCTGAAAGTTATTGGTGTGCATATAATTAGTCAGTAGTTGCCTCATGGTGCATTTTTATTGGATCTTTTATTATTAGGTAGGTTTTGCCAGATGTTAGCCAATCTTCAATTGTATCTTCTTGTGGTATGGTATTAAACTGTTTAGCAATGACTGGGTGTTGACCAGTGAGTTGTTTCAATAAAAAATGATGCAGTTCATCTTTACCTGGTGTTAACCACTTCTTGATCTTCCTTGCCTCTTTCCCCACCATTTCTGTTATTACATGTTTTTTCATTTCAACTTCTTTTTTATTCTTATCTACCTCACTTGTGCATTCTTGTTTTATTTCTTTGGGTTATCACATAGCTTTTTCCTGTTTATCAATTTTGCATCCCTGGTATTCAGTTATAACTACACTGGTACCTTAGTACTCATTATTACTTGCTTCCAGGAGGTACAACAGGTACTAAAAATGATGAGTGCCCAACAAACAATGTGACTTACCATGTAACCCTTTGTTTTGGCTAGGAAGGACTTCCTGTCTAGTCCCTTTTTCTATGTTAATGACCTTCCTAGCATGGCCAACTTCCTCTGTGGCTGTCCCCTAGCCACAGCCTTCTCTGGCTGCTCCCCTCTTCCTTTTGCAGCAATTCTCCTGGCATGGCTCACTTCCTGTCCATTTTCCATGGTCGTCCTCCTTTTCCCATCACAATACGTCAAGTACCAAACAAACAAGTACCAGGATAATATTGTCTCATCAAAATGTGTCTAGTTTCAAATTCAACAAGTTTTGAAGCAGTCAAATACCCAAGTACCACTTATAGCCATTGGTTGATTTGTTTCTTGTAGTGAACTGATACTTATATTTGACATTACAGTACTGGCAACTTTTAATACTTATGATAGCTGTTTCTTTGCAATAGTCTTCAATGAAAACATTCATTTAATGCAGACATTTATCTTATTATCTCTATCCATGTATCTATCCATCCATCCTCTCTCTCTCTCTTATCTTTCATTTATCTGTTCTCTCTCCCCCTCATCTTTGTTTCAGATGCTTTATAGTATGATGTATAACATCATTGATGGACTTCTGGTCTATAATTAGAGCCTGATGAGTGAGTGCCAGGGTTAGCTAATTGTTAATACTGGCATTGTATTGCATCTTTTATTCATGATAAGACTGTAACATCAAGGAGCAGCTGGAGAGGAAATAAAGAGATAGGCTTAACACCATTTCAAACATTGTAAGGGATTTTCAACAACGTTAGAGGACTCAGGAAAGTGGATATTGCTATTTCACGGAGAAAATGGAAGCTGATGGTTTCCTGGCATTTACAGAGTTGAATCTGGATCATGTTTATGAAACTGCTGATATAGCAAACCCCATTATATTCACCTTCGTGAGGGAGCTATACATTGACAATATTATAAGACTGTGATACTTCCGTTTCAGAGTCATAAACTCTATTTTGCACAAAAAAAAATTGTTTTGGAGATGCACCACTACTGGTCTCAAACAGCCATGTGGATCCCGGAGGCAGCCCTTGGGGCACTTATTTTGGCTCATCCCTTATAGTGCAACACTTCCAGGGCCATGATTCTGGCACTCAGGTTGCTTTTGCACAAATGCTTCCTGCGCAGATACTTTTAAAGGTGACATTAGTTACAAGTCTGAACTCATAGATCCTAACAATCAGTGTAACAAGCAACAAAGTGATCAGTTCTCTATTAGAGACAAAGATACACACACACACAAACACACACACGCACACACACCTTTGCCATCAAGAGGCAAATGTTGAAGTCTTGTGTCTTTCGAAAGTTTCAACCAAAGATAGAAGAAACTACTTATGATTCCACCTGGGAGTTTGAAAGTGCTTATCTAGCAGCTTGTATACGAGCTTCCTTATTTTTATTTTTATTTTTTTTTAAAAAACCCCACCTCCTTTCATCTTCTAACCTTTTTTGTCTTTTTGTCTTTGGCACTGTGAAATATAAGATATACTTCAGATCTCTTTCAGATACTGAGTGTGGGTGGCAGAAACATGATTAAAGAGTAACCTCGTTTTCCATCTCTCTTTTTGTCTCCTTCCACTTGTGCCCTCTTTCCCCTTCTTACAACTGCATGTCCAATAAACTAGCTCAATTTCTAGCCTTTGGCAACCTCCTTTTTAGATGATGCAATATCTGACCTATTTCACCTTGGCATCTCATTTCCAGGCATCTTCACTAGGCAGAAACAGATTGATTGTATTCCTTGCCAAGTGTGTCCATATTTCTGCCATATTTTGTGGGAACAATAAGGAGAATTCTTTGTAACACCTGCAAAGTGTAAGAACTAATGAGAGCAGAATCAATTCCTATTCCAGAGTTATTCCTCTATATCTCAATCAAAACCTATACCGCACTGACTAGATTGGAAGTGTTCTAATAATTCTTTCTTTCTTTCTTTCTTTCTTTCTTTCTTTCTTTCTTTCTTTCTTTCTTTCTTTCTTTTTCTTTCTTTCTTTTTTCTTTCTTTCTTTTACTTTCTTTTTCTTTCTTTCTTTCTTTCTTTCTTTTTTTTCTCTCTCCTTCCTTCCTTCCTTCCTTCCTTCCTTCCTTCCTTCCTTCCTTCCTTCCTTCCTTCCTTCCTTCCTTCCTTCATCTGTCTGTTGTAGGAAACCTGTCATATTTCCACCTTAGGCTCACATAAAATGGCGCAGGTCTGGCTCAGGGCAGAGATAAGTTTCGTTTCTGTTCATAAGTTGTGGTTTACTAAAAATCAGATGACCTTGCTACGTGCAGACGGACACCCGTTGGAACACGTACAAGAAAGTAACACATACAAGATAGTTAGAAGAACAAAGACATTCCATACAGATATGTAGCTGATTTATAACCTTAAGATAATTGCTTAGTGCATGGCTGAGATGTAACCATTCGCAACCTTAAGATAACGGTTTTCATGGATAGCTGAACGCTTAGATAATTGTTTGTTGCTAATTGCTTGTTGCTTATGCGCTGCTGGTATCTCAATAAAAGAGAGCTTGGGACTTCGGTCTGGGCCCTCATCCCGAGAAAGCTCAGAGAGATGTGTCTTCATTCATTGGCAAGTTCATGAGGAGCCCGCCGGGTGCGAAAAACCCACAACTGGTGACCCCGACGTGATTCTGCGGAATACGTCTTCAGCCGTCCATCCTCATCCCGATGGTGGCCGTGCTCAACCTGGCTGTTCACAGGCAGCAGGTTCCCAGCAACCCGGCTGCTTCAGGCAGCAGGTTCCCAGCAACCCGGCTGCTTCAAGCAACGGGTTCCCAGCATCCCGACGTGATCTGCTGCGAGTGGATACGTCTCTGACGGTCTCCATACTCATCGCCTGGAATAGGCTGTGCACACGATCTCGCCTCGTGAAGATGACGATCCATTCGTGAGTATGGGGAACAAATTTTCTAAGCAACAGGCAGCGCACCTGAAAGAGCTTGAGGAAATAGTCAGAACTTCTAATATTTTACTTAAAAGTAGTGGCAAACAATTACCAGCAGTTTCAAAAAAGGAGTTGATTGCTTTAATGGAATATATTTGGGAAAATACTCCGGCTTATCCGGAAAAGGGCTCATTGAAAACAGGGACTTGGAGAAAAATTGGAGAATGGCTCCACGAACCTCCTCGAGCACCTCCAAAAATGTTAACAGCCTGGCGAGTCTTAATGGAAAGTTTGTGGATTCACGAAAAGGGACTTAAAGAAGCCTTTTCCATTTCTCCGGCTCCCCCTCCTTATGAGGAACCTATTCAGCCAGGAGAAACTCAGCAGGGCACCTCAGCTGCGGCTCCCAGTGCCCCTCAGGCTCAGCCAGAAGCAATTAACAATTATCCTAAGAAGGAATGGTGGCAAATTCTGTTAGACAGGCCGCCCGATCAGGACAGCTAACATTGGGAGATTTATCTTGCTATCCAGTAAACATCCAGCCAGCTCCGGCAGCTGGAGGAACTGGAAGTCCATTGCACACATGATATTGACACCTTCACAATACGTATGTAGTTTGGGAATCTGAGTATAAAAAAGAAATAGAGAAAAAAATTCTTGCTGGATTACCTCAAGAAGTAAATAGGGATCAATTATTTGGCACAGGACAATTCGTTACAAATGACCAACAGGCTCAAAGCCCAAGGGAGGCTTTTAATTTGATACAGGAAGGGGCTTTAGCAGCTTTCCACAAGATATCCTCAGGGAAAAGCTAAAATGTCTTTTCTTTTGCAAAAGTTTATCAAGATCCCAATCAGGCTTATTCAGACTTTGTGGATAGACTGCAGGAAGAAATAACAAGGCAAATAGACAATGAATATGCCCGAAATGAACTCCTGTTAAAATTGGCTTATGAAAATGCTAATGAAGACTGTAAAAAATTGTTAAAATCAATTATTGCCATGCCAAATGCCACTCTTGCTGATTATTTAAACGCATGTCTCACAATCTTGGCGACCAAATGTGGGGCTTGAAAGAGCCTCTTGGGGCGAGCTGTTCTCAGTAAAGTCCAGGGGCGCGCCTGTTGATTTCAACTGCCTGGAGTTGTCTGAGATCTAGCTTCCCATTAAATTGACAATTCTGGTCTACCAAATCAAAGAATAGGAAAATAGTTGTTGTTGTAAACCTAAAGAAAAGAAAAATCAAAGAAATAAAACCAAGTTTTTCTTCTATCTTTTTCTTTTAATCTAGCTTTTTGGACTATTGTTTTGGCCTAAAACCCCAAATTGATATGTGTGTTTTGTTTTGTTTTATATATATATATATATGGACATTTGGAACATTAAGCTTGGACTTGGAATGGTGAGAAAAATAGGAGATGGTTAAAGGGCCCTATAGAAACCATGTTCGGTTGGAATCAACTCATGATTTTTCTCGCCTCTCGTAGGACAAGCCATATGTCTAAATAAATGTTGTTTTAATAGTATCTGTGTATATATGTCTGTCTGTGTTGTTCTGTGTTATTTCCAAGACTTGGAAGAGGGTCAAAATCCTCTCTGATACCACCAAACAAAAAGGCCTTATTTAACAATGTATGGTTTGTCTGGAGAAAGTATGAAATGGAATTTTGGTATGTGAAATTGTTTATGCAAGCAGTCAGAATGGAAGTGAATGAGTTAATTTGCTGATATGTAAATGTATGTGTAAGTCTTCAAACATCACTCACCCCCACCAGTCCCTGGTGTGAAAGGAATAGTAAATTGCAGAAAGTAATTGAAAAAACAAAAAAAAACAATGAGACAAGTTTCATGGACAATGTGTGTGAGAATTTAGAGAAAATGCATGTAAAGGAGAACAAACTATTTTTTTTTTGTGGTGAGATTTTTGTAAAGTTTCTTTTACTCACCCCCCCAACCCTGCTCTGTTACTTTAAGAGTGAGAAAGGGAGAGACAGCCAGAAGAGGGGGGGTGGCTGGTCCTTTTAACCATTTTTTTTCTCTGCTTAGAATTCCAGTCTGAGTAAGGGGGGTGGATGTGAAACTTGATGCCCACTCTTGCAGTTTCAGCTTGCAATTTTTTTTTACTCGAAAGAGGAGAGATTCTTTGTTGGACAAGTTTTTTGAATTCTTTGAGTTTTAGTTAAACATCACCCAAAAGAAATTACTCTGATCTTTTTGTGGAGTTGTTTTTTGTTTTTGTTTTTTTTGTTTTTGATGTTTTTGTGTCTGTGTGCAGGACACATTGATAGAAGGTGATATCTGGGAAAATTTCCCTCCCTTAATCAGCACTAACCTGTGGATTTTATGCCTTACAACAGGCTCTGAGATTGTTAATACAGGAAAGGAGGAACATATACACTGACTCCAAATATGATTATGGAATCTTCAATACTTTTGGAGAAGAGAAATGTAGAGGATTGATTAATAGCTAAGGGAAACAGTTGGCTCATGCAAAAGTTGATAGGCAGAAAAGACAGAAGTTAGGCCAGAATGGCAGAAGGGCAGTGAATGAATGGAAAAGAGAAGGGAGAAACAGAAAAGTTGTTTTTAAGTTGGTTTGCACAGATTTGTGAATTGCATGCATGAATTGTATGCCTTAACACAAGCCTTAGAATGCTGAAGGAACAAGAATGTACTATAGAAATATGGATAGGGAGAAACATGGGAAGTAGAAGAAAGTGAAAGGTTGATGTTGCATGATGTGAGTCGGATGTTCCTTTTGCTGCTATTATTTTAAACACACCTGGATTATTTACTGCTGCTATTGTTCAACGTGCTAACCAATTGAAAATTTTGGAGTGGATTCATTTATCCCACACGCCCAAAGTTTCTGTTTTAACCAGAGAAGCACAATTGGCTCAATTGATTTTTAAAATCCGAACGAAAGCCTTGATTGGGCTGGAGATAGACACTCTTTTTGTGCCTATGTCTTTGCAAATTTGGGAATCATTTTTTCAAACCTTGAGTGAATTGCAATTTTCCTTAGCTGATTGGCATGGCAAGGTTTCTTGCCGATTATCGTTTGCAAATTGTTCGCACTGTACCCGTTGACTGGTTGTCACCCTTGTCTCCTCACCCCCTACATTCGGCTGTTACAGTTTTTGCAGATGGGAGCAAGGAGTGTGGCGCCTGTGCCTGGTTGGAAAATGGTCAATGGAGAACCAAGCAAACAACACCCCAGCGGTCAGCTCAAAAAGCTGAACTGGCTGCTTCAATATTGGCTTGTCAACTTTTTTCCTTTCAACCTTTGAATCTTATTGTGGATAGCTTTTATGTTTATCACACAATTCAAGTGATTTATGGATCTTATTTATCCCCCGCCATTCAACCAGATTTGTTACAACTTTTTTTAACCTTGCAAAATTTGCTTTTTGAACGCCAACATCCTATTTTTGTTGCTCACATTCGTAGTCATCAGCCTTTTCCAGGTTTTTTGCAAGAGGGAAACAATGTTGCAGATCAGGCTGCCTCCGGACCTTCAGCCTGTTCTTTGCAACCCCTCACCCCCTGGGAAAGTCATTCATATTTTCATCAAAATTCCAAAGCTTTGCAAAAGCAGTTTGGCATCACTGCTGCAGAGGCAATTGCAATTCACCAGCAGTGTCCAACCTGCAGTCAACAAGCCACTGCAATCCCTATGGGTGTCAATCCAAGGGGATTGGAGCCTTGCCAAATTTGGCAAATGGATGTTACACAATATGCACCATTTGCCCCATGGAAGTATTTGCATGTTTCAATTGATACCTTTTCAGGATTCATCATGGCTACCCCCCAAAGGGGAGAAGCCACCAAACATGTCATTAATCATTGTATTCGGACCTTTGCAGTGCTGGGATGTCCAAAAGAACTCAAAACAGATAATGGCCCTGCCTATAGCAGTCAAGCCATGGCAGAATTTTGTCATCATTGGCAAATCACACACAAATTTGGAATTCCATATATAGCCAAGGCCATGCCTTGGTGGAAAGAGCTAACCAAACCTTGAAACATGCTTTAGATCGCTATAAAAATCAGAACGGGGGAAAACGAAGCCCCAAACTCCCAGCAGTGCAAGACACTCTTAACCTTTGCCTCTACACTCTGAACTTTTCAAACTTGACTGGCCATCCCTTAACCACAGCTGCAGAGCGGCATTTTTCTTCTTCTTCTTCTTCAGATCTCCCTAAGCCACAGGTTTGGTACCGACAACTTCCAGACCTGACTTGGCAAGGCCCCGCAGACCTTATCACCTGGGGCAGAAGCTATGCTGCAGTCCAACTGCCAGACAAAGTGCTGTGGATCCCTGGTCGCCACGTTCATCCGTATCATGCCTCCACAAACACAACAGCAGAACCCATTAACGAAGACAGCATGGTTTGTGACTTTTTTCAGCCTTGTTCTAACACCACAGACTGATGCCACTAAAACACAATTCCATCTGAAAGCTTACCCCAGATGTCAAGTTTTGCTGTCTACTCAGCCTGCAGCATTTCATTGTGCCTCCACTTCACCAGCTATCCCATCCTGTTCTTTACAATGGCTCACACCTTTGACATTGGTTCCAGTCAAAAATGACTCTTTTCACACTGTTTTTATTCAAGACTCAGTGCTAACCTTGATTCTTTTTCCACCCATGATCGATCAAACCGCCAACTATTGGTGTTTTGGCTATGACATTATTGATAATTTTGAACATTATTGGATAGGGGTTCGAGTCATTTGGCAGCCACATCCTCACCCCTCTCGATCCCCACCCCATGGGGTGATACTTGGCCCTACCTTTGTTTATGGACATACTGGAGATATTGTTTATTTTCATTGATCAGATCACTCTCAACCTTATTGCCCCATCGCATGGACCCAGAAGGACCAACCTGTTGTCAACGAGTCTATGGTCATTTGCCATCATCATCCATGTCGAGTTTTGCTTCAACTTATTGTTAGCCCCGGGACCACTGGCTTCTATTATTGTCAAGGTTTCAGTAGAGGACGCCAATTTAAAGACTGGGTAGAACTTGCTTCCATTGATAACTTTGCTAAACCTCCCCTCTCCCAGGACTTGTTTGTTTACATGCATCGTCATAAGACCAAGGCAAGACAGATAACGTTCCACTGATACTCAGACTGAGGGACAATGTGAACTCTGTATGGTTACCACCAAGCTAGGTACAACAATAACCAAAACATTTATATTATGCAAAATCGATTGGCCCTGGACTATCTCTTAGCTAAAGAAGGGGGGGTATGTGGAAAATTTAATCTTACAAATTGTTGTATTGAAATTGATGACAGTGGGAAAGTGATTCAGGAGATCACAGATAAAATGATAAAAGTAGCTCATGTTCCTGTTCAAACATAGAATGGTTTTAACTTTCAGGAATTATTTGGCTCCTGGTTTCCCAAATTACCTGGTTTGCAAGCTATTGTAGCTTTAATTAGTATGATTGCTTTAGGATGTATTATTTTGCCTTGTATTTTACCTATTTTTGTTAGAACTATCTCTAATAGTATTTCATTTATAGCAGAACAACGTGCCATCAAGCATGTAAATGCCTTGTGGGAAAAGAAATATCAGTTATTGCCTCAAGAAGACCTTGAGTCAGATACTACGGACCGTGCCATTGAAAAGGCCTCCTTCGTATTAGACACAGATGGCGAGGAGGGCCAAAAGAAAGCCTTATGCTTATCACCGGAATGCACCACATCTCTGTCCTACTGAGCCCTTTGGGTCAAAAAACAAAAAGGGAGGAGATGTAGGAAACCTGTCATATTTCCACCTTAGGCTCACATAAAATGGCGCAGGTCTGGCTCAGGGCAGAGATAAGTTTCGTTTCTGTTCATAAGTTGTGTTTTACTAAAAATCAGATGACCTTGCTACGTGCAGACGGACACCAGTTGGAACACGTACAAGAAAGTAACACATACAAGATAGTTAGAAGAACAAAGACATTCCATACAGATATGTAGCTGATTTATAACCTTAAGATAATTGCTTAGTGCATGGCTGAGATGTAACCATTCGCAACCTTAAGATAACGGTTTTCATGGATAGCTGAACGCTTAGATAATTGTTTGTTGCTAATTGCTTGTTGCTTATGCGCTGCTGGTATCTCAATAAAAGAGAGCTTGGGACTTCGGTCTGGGCCCTCATCCCGAGAAAGCTCAGAGAGATGTGTCTTCATTCATTGGCAAGTTCATGAGGAGCCCGCCGGGTGCGAAAAACCCACAGTCTGTCTGTCTGTCTATCTATCTATCTATCTATCTATCTATCTATCTATCTATCTATCTATCTATATCTACCAACCTAACTAACTAACTAACTAACTAACTAACTAACTAACTAACTAACTACCTTTGTCTGCCTGCCTGCCTCCTGGCTTGCCTTTTCAACTGCTCGCAGTAACCATTGGTTGCCATTTACCTTTAACTTGGAAGGTCAGGGTTGCCTAATCTAATTTACGTAGCTTCGTGGTAAAGTAGATTAGCCATAAATGTGATCATCTTTCAATTTAAATGAACTTCTATTTCAGAATAAAATGAATTGGCCATTTTCAAGCCCCATTACAGGCAGATATACAATGAAACAGCATTCTAGAGGCTAAATAAATATTTCCTTTGATGGAGTGCATGATGACAATATTGATATTTGAGCACAATGGCTTGGGTTTTATTCAATGCAATCCTTGATTCTTATTAAACATATCTGCAGTAATCCTGTCACCCACATGATTCACAGGAGAATTTTGCTCTATGAACTAGCATATGTAGAAAAGCTGATGTACAGCCACTTTCCCCAAATATTATGGACTGGAAGATAAATCAATTCAATCCAGAGGGTCAGAACCCATTTTGGCTGTTGCTACCATCACATTTACTAATCATGATCATACGTTATAAAAATTTGTACAAGATTTATCATGTGAAATGATAGAACAACAAAGCTGGAAGAGACCTTAAAGATCTTCTAGTCCAGACATGTCAAACTCACGACATCATGTGACATCACGCAACGTATCAGGAAAGTTTTGCCATTGCTGGCAGTGGGGTGGGCGTGGCTTCCAGATGATGCATCCAGCCCGTGGGCCAGCAGTTTGACACCCCTGTCTAGTCCAAACCCCCTGCTAAGACAGGAAACTCTATACCATTTTAGACAAATGGTTGTCCAGTCTCTTTTTAAAGCCTTCATGTTGGAGAACCCTTATTTTTTGGAAGCAAGTCGTTTCAGTGATGGTTTTAACTGTTAGGAAATTTCTCCTTAGTTCTATCTTGGTTCTATACAATTCATATGAGTTATTGGTTTATTTTAATTTAATTTTTATTATTTTGTTTGAAGATAGGTGGGAATCCACCAGTTGCTTGTAGACCCAATGTCAGACAATTTTTTGAGGATAGTTGGGAAGCCAACAGATGCATGGAACCCAATGTCAGACAATTCTTCATTTAAAGTGTTATGCAAAAAAAAAAAAGAATTGTTTCTGGGGAATAAAGAGTAAAAATTGTATTATTGTAGAAACAGAATGGAATGAGTTCAAGATGGAAAATTAGAATTGAAAGGAAAGCAAAATTCAAATTCTAGCACAGAATAAAATTCACTAAGCAGAGAGAGAAGTACATCTTGACAAAATACAAACTATATGTCACTATGTAAATGATTCCGAATTTTAGGGCAAAAGTTAGAACCACCTTACATTCTTGATATAAGACGTTTCAGTTAAGGATCAAATATGAATTTCAGCTCTCCTTCCAAAGTTGTGCATACTTGATAAAAATTATTCCATTTATTTTTGGATGATATTTTTCTCTTTTAATACTTATACCAGTGTTTCATTCTAGAAGCAATTATTGTAGGAACTTCTGAGTTATCTATTTTGTCCCATCCCAGGCATGTAAATAGGAATGTGTGTTCAGTTGCTCAGTCACATCTATCATTTTTACGTTGTTGACCTCCCGGCTTCCTCATCAACCTCAATGCCCAAATACAGGAAAATGAATCCAATGTCTGCATGATGGTCCGTGGTTCTCTTAAGATTTTCAGCCTTTCCCTGTCTCCCAGACAGTGGGATAGAAACTTAGGATTTTCTGCAAGGAAACTGAATGATATCTGTTTTTCTGGCTATCTGTCTGCCTGTCTATTTGTCTGTCTGTCTGTCTGTCTGTCTGTCTATTTTTGAGTTTGGGAGATAAAGACTTACTATTCATGTGTATTTTGTCCAAGCAAGTGCAATTCCCCATTGCAGTTTTTTCTCTCTCTTTCATAGCATAAAACCAACAAGACGTCAATTAAAATTCAGTAATGATGCATCCTTCTCTGCAAATTCTCTTTACTTTCTTGTTTATTATCCCCATAACCAAGCACAAGTAGTCCTCATTTACAATATGTCACTTAGTGACTGTTAGAAGTTACAATGGCACTGAAAAAATGACTTATGATTGTTTTTCACAACAGTTGCAGCATCCTGATAGTTATGTGATCAGAATTTGGACACTTGGCAGTTTGGCTCATATCCATAGTTCCAGGTCATGTTATCATCTTTTTGCAACTTTCCAACCAGCAAAATCAACGGGGAAACCAGATTCACTTTACAATCTTACTACTAACTTAACAACTGAAGTGTTTACTTAACAACTGTGTCAAGATAAGTTGTAAAATGGGGCAAAAACTCAGTTAACAATTGTCTCACTTAGCTACAGTAATGTTGGGCTTAATTGTGGTCATAATTTGAGGATTACCTGTAGCTTTAGTGCACAGGTCTGCAACTCGCGGCTCCGGAGCCACATGCGGCTCTTTCAGCCGTCTCCTGTGGCTCCCAGTCCTCTTCCATGTGCAGTCCCCCCAAAAAAAAAGTGGGACTAAAAAAGTTCAACCAATCAATTCAAATATGCAGGGTAGGTGTATATCTCGCCTTGGCTCCACTCTTCAGTCAAACCCTGTTCTGCGCATGTGCGCATGTACGCGCATGTGCACACATTTTTTGCGGCTCCCAGTTTTTCCTTTTGTGAGGGAACCGGTTCCGAGTGGCTCTTTCACTGTTTCAGGTTGCTGACCCCTGCTTTAGTGCAACGTTTGTCTATCTCTTCAAGTACAACTTTGAGCATAGTGATTGGCAGAGTTTCAGAGCTAATCTGTGATGAAATTTCTGCAAGCCAGTAAAGCTCATCAATTGATTAATTACTAGGGATCCACTTTTGCTCCAATGGTTGTTATGTCCAAGAAGAACCATAAATAAATTAACAGTTTGTGTTTCTAATTGGAAAATACACTTTTCTGGAGTCGGACTGGAAAATCGGACACTTATACAACTATCCAGATGTAGCTGCCAAGGCCATATTAACAAGAAACACTTGCTTTAATGTTTTAAAATTATTTCATGTATAACAACTTCAAATTTCTGTATTAAAATTAACATTTTTGGCCAAAGCCAATATATGAGTAAGGGCTGTTCTCCTGTTCTGTGTGCAGAATCATCCTGGATTAGCTAATTATTGTGGCTTTAAGGGACTTTGTAATAGGATGGACTTTATAATACTTGCAGTATGGTTTGTGTAGTACATTGCATGTGTTCTGTACCAGCCTGCTACCGGCCTTGCAGAAAATGCAACCCCTTTATAAACGGCAAGAGGCTGGAATACGTCTGCCAAATTTATTACAAAAACAAACAAGACAAGTACCAAGATACAGGAGCTTTGAAACACTATCTGAGCAGTTGCTTTCAGCAAACCAGCCCTCCCCAAACATTCCCTTTATAAAGAGTTCAGGGCGTGGCCACTCTTTGCCTCCTTCCGAGAAGCCCCACAGCCTTCCTCTGTTTGCTCCTACTTGACTGCCTCCTGCGTCGGGCGTCCTTGAACAGGGCCAGCTGTGGGTCATCTTCATCCACATTGTCAGGCTCACACAGCTGGGTCTCCATGGTGACCAAGTGGGAGGGGCCTGCCTGAGGGCTATCATCAGCAAGATCTTCAACACCCCCCTCCTCCTCTGAGTCGTCGTCCGACCCAACTGCCGAACCCACAGGCTGACCCTGAATCACAACAGCATGGCTAACTAATGTGGGTTTTCTTATATTTTAAATTTGCATTTTTCAAATGTATTGCTAATAATTTGCCATAAGCCTTTAACCTTCAAAAAGAATGAAAAAAGTATTTTAGAAACCAGGTCTGGCAGAAGTACTGGATACAATGTAGATAAAATTTTCAACCCTTCCTGAACAAAACAAGAATTCAAGCCCATCTTCTGGAAAACTGTCATATATCCATTCTGACATTTTTTCCCCTTGCAAATGTTTCTTTTATTTTTATTCAGAATACAATGCTCTTTTCAATCCTAAATGCTCATATACTATTGGATGCTTTAATTCTTAGGATGTAATTGGACAGAGGATTTTTCCTTGTCCAATCAAAATGTTCTTTTCTTTTTACTCTGCAAACCATGAAAAGAAAGGTGTGATTTCTCCCTTTGTTCTCTCTCTTGTGAAATGAATAATCTTTTTAATTTAAACTTTTCAAATAAATAATGAATTAATTGATCTTTCTTGTTTCAATATCATAACCGGGGTCTAGCATACCAAGGCACTTACTTAGAAGCCACATTTGGCCAACAGTATAGCATAGCACTATTTGTCTACCTCTTGAAATCTGGCCAATTATTATTCAGTTATGACTAGACTGCATTTACTGTACAGTGCATTTTTCTGTGAATTTTTAACAACCAAAAAAAGTTAGAAAATGTCTTGACTGATTTATGAAGATGCAGGAAAACTTTTTTACTCTATTGCATAAGGGTACCACACAGCCAGGATCTCAATTTTGAATTCAGTCTTAATTCTCTTTATCTTATAATGTCTTGAATGCTCATAGCTTTTTACTGAATTTGCATGATCGTTTGAGCCTTCCAAGGAAGTACAATCCAGAAAGAATAGTCATTTGGCACCCAGTTGACTTCATAGCTGAATTCTTTTCAGCCTATGGAAAATTTTCCATACCATGTTGTTCTCCCCAACCCTGAAGTTAGTTTTTCTGAAGCGCTAGTTAAGAGCATATCAGTCGTATCTGCTATGGCACACGGACCCATTTTTAACAGCCATCTATCTCACATGTATCATCTACTTAAGGGAGGCTCTTGAGCAGGGGTGTCAAACTGCTGGCCCGCGGGCTGGATGCATCATGGTGAAACCGTGCCCACCCCATGCCGGCAATGGAAAAAAAGTTGCAATACGTCACGACACATCATGTGACGTTGTGAGTTTGACACCCCTGCTCTAGAGGCTCTCTCTAGCATTTCCCAAGGAGGCTTTACTTATTCCAGGCTTTACACAACTACTTTATAACATACTTTTTTCTAACAGACTTTGGCTAATATGGATGTTTTGTGTATACCACTCAGAATCTTTCTGGAGATGGGTGGTATTTACATAAACAAACATGTAAATATTGTAGAGGAGTGAGCAAGGGAATGGCCAGGGCAATGAAAGAGAGTTGAGATCAAAGGAGAGATATAAACAACACACGTCGTTTCAAGGACTTGAGAGTTATGGTAATCCATGATGCCCAAAATTAGGAGGTATCTAGTAGTACCTTTTCAGAC
Organism: Vipera ursinii; assembly: GCF_947247035.1. NCBI lineage: Eukaryota > Metazoa > Chordata > Lepidosauria > Squamata > Viperidae > Vipera > Vipera ursinii. The sequence continues at coordinate 77,641,456 of NC_139517.1, forward strand.
TAACACATTTTAGAAAAGATCAGCTTCCATGAGTTGCAGCTATTTCATAAGATGCCTGTAACAGCTTAGGCACTTAGCTGTAGCACTCAAAAGCTAATGTATTTTACTAAAAATCTGTTAATCTGAAAAGGTGTTACTAGAGTCCTTCTGTTTCAAGAAGATCAATTATGCACCAACATGCTAAAAATAAACATAGACAATTGATCTCACTGTACAAATTCACAAAAATATTCTTACCTTTCTTAGCCAATTCTGCCATATAGTGATAGTCAAGATTCAGGAGGTAATAGTTTTCCTAAGGAGGAAAACAAAACTCCCTCACATCTTGATTATGAATATTTCTTCTCTGGAAAGGGATGAACGTATAAAGTGAGAGAACAAACATTAATTCAAATTATTGGTAACTAGGGCTTTGTGACAAATGGCAATGCAGCACTTGTAATGATCTAATTTAAAAATTCATTTTTAGAGGGAAAATGGGAAATGGAAATAGTCAATAATGTAAGAACAAGGCAAGATAATCCTAGAGCTTTGGGGATGAATTAAATTTCAAATAACTGAAATATATGGAATACATGGTGTAACATGAGTTTTCATCCTCGTTTTTAAAATGATTTTGATCTTTTGCTCTTAGCACAAATGTCTGGCATGTTGTTTGTTGTTGTTAGTTACAAAGTCATGTCCGACCCATTGCGACCCCATGGACAACGTTCCTCCAGGCCTTCCTGTCGTCTACCATCTTCTGGAGTCCATTTAGGCTCACACCTATTGCTTCAGTGACTCCATATAGGTGGCCAAAGTATTTGAGTTTCAACTTCAAGATCTGGCCTTCTAAAGAGCAGTCAGGGTTGATCTCCTCTAGGACTGACCGGTTTGATCGCCTTGCAGTTCAAGGGACTCGTAGGAGTCTTCTCCAGCAACATAGTTCAAAGGCTTCAATTCTTTGGCGCTCAGTCTTTCTTATGGTCCAACTTTCACAGCCATACATTGCAACTGGGAAGACCATAGCCTTGACTATACGCACTTTTGTTGGCAGGGTAATGTCTCCTGCTTTTTAGTCTTCTGTCTAGATTTGCCATGGCTTTCTTCCCCAGGAGCGTCTTTTAATTTCTTGGCTGTGTTGATCTGGCATGCAGTAATTTAATAGATAAAAGTATGATGGGACACATGTCCCTTCAATTGAGGATGACTTGCAATTCCCACCAGTATCTATCTTGTCTGTTATTTAGATATATAATAAGCTGCTATAGATCTATAGGACAGCTAGAGCTGACATACTCAGCAGTATTTTATCTGTTCTGGAAGTTCAAGATTAGATGTGTGTCCTAGGTCATATAGAATGGGATGCAGAAGAATAAAATGAAGCTAAATGCAGATAAAACAAATACATTAATAGATTGCAGGGCTAGAACTGTAGGATTCAGGGAATAGACCTATTTATATAGAACAGGTTTATAATACATAGTAGCTTCTGGGATCCAGCACTAATGAGGGGTCAAGTTGATTGGATCTCCATTTATCAGCCTTGGATGATAAACCAGGCTTGACTTGGTGGTATCTGCCTTATCAGGTAGACTAGTAAAGCTACAGTAGTAGAATTTTGAAAGCCTGAAAGTACAATTCTCCTGCCATCACCTTTACAGCAGCTGTTGTTTACACACCCTCTTATTTGACCTTTCCCTAGTCAGCATCTCTTTATCCAAGATCATTCCCACCAATTGTTTCAGGTAGCTTCATGAACCGGTAATTTTAAGCTGCATTATACAATAACCTGTGAGGTGCTCTTGAAAGCAATGTAAATATTGCATCTGACATATATTATAGCAACATAAATAGAGAATGGGGTGTTATTATAAGATACACATTATACCCCCCTTCTGAAACAGGTTCAGTGTTTTCAGCCCTACTTCTGGATGTTCAGCAGCTTTTAATCAGAAGCCTCAGTCATGATCTATGGCCTACAACAGTGCTTAGAAAGGTTGGACAAAACAGCAAAGGATGCCTCATATACGCAACCTGTCTACTGCAGCCCTCCAGAGGACTTGGCTCCATGCCTAAGTGGAGGCATGCCTAAGGCAATGGCTGTATATCTGGCCACAGATCAAAGGCCTTCCATGCCAATGGTTCCTTTGGTTTTGGGTAGATAAAGGGGCTACTTTGGCTGTGCTGAGATGTTATAGCAGCTGCACCAAAGCATCAAAGTACCATTGAATGTTGATTGAGTGCTGGTATTGAGGAGCTGCAGTGCTAATGTGGGAGTAAGTAGGTACTGTTAACAAAATCAAATAAATGTGATAAGCGAAAATTCTCTGGAGAAGAGAGACTCTTGGAGAAAGTGAAAGTGAAGAGGAACTAAAGAACCTCTTGATGTGGGTGAAGAAGGAGAGTGCAAAAGTTGGCTTGAAACTTAACATTAAGAAAACCAAGATCATGGCATCCAGCCCTCTCAATTCCTGGCAAATAGAGGGGAAGAAATGGAGGTAGTGACAGATTTTATTTTCCTGGGCTCCAAGATCACTGCAGATTGGGGACTGCAGCCAAGAAATTAAAAGACGCTTGCTCCTGGGGAGGAAAGCCATGGCAAATCTAGACAGCAGACTAAAAAGCAGAGACATTACCCTGCCAACAAAAGTGCGTATAGTCAAGGCTATGGTCTTCCCAGTTGCAATGTATGGCTGTGAAAGTTGGACCATAAGAAAGACTGAGCGCCAAAGAATTGAAGCCTTTGAACTATGGTGCTGGAGAAGACTCCTGCGAGTCCCTTGGACTGCAAGGTGATTAAACCGGTCAGTCCTAGAGGAGATCAACCCTGACTGCTCTTTAGAAGGCCAGATCCTAAAGCTGAAACTCAAATACTTTGGCCACCTAATGAGAAGGAAGGACTCACTGGAGAAGAGCCTAATGCTGGGAAAGATTGAGGGAAAGAGAAGAATGGGATGACAGAGAATGAGGTGGCTGGATGGAGTAGGCGTGAGCTTAAATGGACTCTAGAAGATGGTAGAGGACAGGAAAGCCTAGAGGAACGTTGTCCATGGGATCAAGCTCGGTTGGACACAATTTCGCTAACAATAACATATGGCAATTTGAGACTGAGACCTCTGCTTTAAAATGTCTGCAGTTTAGGTCCAAAGTACATGATTGCAATCTGGATGCATGGAAACCTATTACGACCAATTGTCAAGCATCACAAAAAAATGGGATCACAATCTTCACTGCCAGCTTCCCCAGAAAGTCAGTGGGGAAATTGGCAGGGAAGATTGCTGCTGCCTGCCAAGTGGACTCTCTCTCATCCCCGGGGTCTGCAGCTGCATGCTGACAGGGATTGAATTCCTTCACTGGGGTGGAGAAAAAGAGCTTAAAGCTTGACAATGAACTGTGTTTCTGCACCCATGGAAGGTGTTCCTTTCCATGCGTGGAGAACTATCATTTCCTATAGGATTCAGAAACAAGCTCAGATCCTGATGATTTGACCTCCATTTCTGCACCTCTCTGCTACATATGAAAAAAGAGATGACATTCTTCTGCGGGGTGCAGAGCTTCATGTCTGCAACCCACCCAAACTGTTTCTTTCCATACATGGAAAAGCAATACACTGAAATACTGTAAATCTTCCTTATCCTCATCGTCAATAGGATTAGGGATAGGGTTGCAGTTCCTACTATCACAGTTGCATTTAACATGAACATTTTAAAAAAAAGAAAATCCATTATCAGGTCCATTCTATAGAAAAAAACTGTCTCTAGAATTGAAACAAGACATTTACTGCAGCTTAGAATAAATATATTTCCTATTGAGGTATTTCAGTATTAATATTATTTTTGAACCACTGTGTCTTTTAATAATTGTTTCTATATATAGTTACAATACTATTGTAAACTGCCAATAAATAAACAAATAAGTATATAAAGAAAGAAATCCCCACACTTGCATAATCATTTGGCTCCTTTATGAGGAAATGAGCAGGTTTCCCATGCCTGCACATGTTTATGTAGCTGTGTCCTTTTCATTAAGATTGAGAAGGTAGTGATAGGAGAATACTGAGAGAGCTTCCACAGCTACCCAGATGCACTGGGGTGCCATGACTGTACCGAAAAGGCAGCGTAGTATCTACTACATGCCTGCCTTCCCTCCATCCCACTGTGGCTCCAGAGAGGATTCCAAGAGCCACAACTGCTCACAAACTCGAAGAAGAAAGAAGTGAAGTTTCTGGAATTCTTGTAAATAAGATACCGCTGGTTATAACAGCTTGGGGATCCTCTTAGGCTAGGTAGATATACCAAATAAGGTCCAAAGTAATTGTTCCAATTCAGTGGAAAGAATAGTCCAGGAAGGCCTGCAACTGTGTATAAAATCTCCTTTTAGTTCACCAAGTTACTCCATTGCACAGAATTTACAGGTGTTCCTCTCTATTGGTATTTTCGCAATGGGCGCTATATTTTGAACATAAACATGACTGGGAAGTGATGTTGCTAATGAGATGGGATCAAGAATGGAGATAGAAATGATAAAAGTGGTTAATCTGGTTGGTGTTGCTGCTGCCACAGAGGGCACTGGTCTCATGGTTTTATGTTGTGGATTTTTAATGTTGCAAACTGTCCAGAGTCACCAAGGTTGTGAGTTGGGCAGTTATATAAATTTGTTTAAGAATTGTATTCTTTTGTGTTCTGTTCCATTCCATTCCGCTGCATTCCACTCCACAGTGTTGTATGTGTTCCTGGAACTTCAATAGCGTATCCAGTGGTGGGATTCAAATGTATAAACAACTGTTTCTCTGTGTGGATGCCGCTTCTGGAAGTCCGTTCTGGGCCTGGGCAACAAAAAATTAGCTACCGATTCTGCCGAACTTGTGCAAACTGGCTGAATCCCACCACTGAGTGTATCCCAGGGAAGGGAATCACTTTGAAGAGTAAAATAGAGGGCTCCAGTCAGTTTTCAATCCGTTACATGTAGTTAGGAAATCCAACCTGAGGTTGTTGTTTTTTTTGAAAGCTAACATGATCAGCGGATGTGTATATCCTACATATTCCTTTTATCTGTGGATAGAACAGGAATCTAATAGTCTGTTGAAAATAGAGAATAATAAGATTTATCAATTGCTGGAAAAATGCAAAATATTCTAGTTACCATCATAGTGTAAAGATTGAAATTTAAATGAAGTGGGTAATTGATCTAATCCAACATGATTTTTATTATGTTTACACACAATTATGAAATCATCACTGAATATTGAAACAAAATTGGTGTTCTCCTGCTAAGATACCAGTTAAAGATTCAGCTTTCACTGCTTTCCAAAAAGTTGGCGCAATTCTAGATGAATTTTACTTCGGCATTGTGGTCTGCAGTTCATCTTTTCTCTCTTCCGTTTTCAGTAGATAATCGGTTAGTAGAATTTACAAATTAAGCACATTTCTGTCTTTGACAAGATTCAGCACAGTAAGACTGTATTCAGAGCAAGGCTATCAAGACATAAACAAGCGTGCATGAATTTGTGCAAGATGGCAAGGAGCAAAAATCTAATGTTATGTGTATATTATTTAAATTAAACCACAGACTTGGGCAAAATGGAATATTATAAACTAGCCTGAAGTGTACATTTTGGATCAAGGTAACAGAGAAAATGATGATATCACAATTTCCATTACAACTAAAAGATATAGATTATATACTTTCTAAGATTAACTATTGTTATTAAGCTTTTTAAGAGGATAAGATAATGAGAATACTTCAACCTTCTTGGAACATGGTACAGATTGTGCAGAGAGAAGTAGAAGGTGGGAACACAATCTCTCTGGTTTTCATTAGGCTCTTAAAGATTTTTTATACCATCAATCACATTATTATCTTGGACTTCCTGGCAGTTTTGACACCATTTTATACTAGTTGTTGGATTTCCATTCCTTCTTATTATGTTGAATTCAGAAAGTGATGCTTGGGAATCTGTAGTGCTGATGGTTTTACCAGATTGGCAAGGATAAATTAGATAATGGTGTTTACCTTTCCCATAGGTATATAAAACTTTATCTTCCCATGTAATGATTATGTAATGCAAAATTTATACAAGCAATTATTTTAGTTACCAAAGGATTATGCTTGGTTAATGGTGTGTGTGTGTTTGTTGCCCTATTCTTGGAATTCCAGTATAGAGTAGGGTGACCTTTCTCAGCTTCATTTCAAAGCCTTGAGAAAGAAATATTCCTTAGTTTTGAAAGGTGCATTCACCATCTGCTATAAACAAATACGTCTTCATTTAGACAAAGCATTCCAAGCACAAGATAAGAACAACTTGTTTTTGGCAAAGTTTAGGGAAATGAAAGCATTGAACAGGAGGTAATAGTGGATCAAAGCTTTCTATAAGCTAGTCAAAAACTCCCATAGAATGAACTTTGCAAACTTAACTGTGATGGTACTGCAGTTTTGATGACTTTGGAGGCATCTGTCCATCTTCATTTCTCTGGGGTTCTCTGACTGGTAGAAGGAACGTTATGGGATCTTCAGTATTCGTGAATATGCTTTGCCATTTCGTGTTATTTATTGTGCAAATTTCTTATTCTGGCTTGGAGTAAAGGCTTAAGTACTCTGTGAACTTAGCTTCTGAATCCAATAGAGCATGTGACCCAATTCTGCTGGACTGGGGACAGAGCAATTCAGGATTATAATTGACATTGTGACTTGTAGCCTTTTCTATCTCACTAATTGATACTATACAAAAAGTGCTGGGCAGTGGATGACGTGCACATAAGGTGCACATGCCTATAATACCCAACTAGATTGATTTTCTACTTTTCCAATTCCAATTTAATTGGCTGAAAATTAAATTCATAAAAATGGAGCATTCTTGGAAATAAGAATTATGTTCAGCTCTATTGTGGATGGACCTCAATCCCTCTGAAATAATATCCACATTTAAATGCTTTTTTAACCATCTTTGGGTTCCCTGGTGCCAAGAGTGACTAGAAAGACACTTGCCTCTACTATATCAGCTGTAGCCATTTCTGAATCAGTTAATGTGCAAATGAATAACTATACCATGATATCAACTCAAGTACATCAATATGTTTTTATATGGGACTATCCTTGTTAACAGGTTCAATTCATGAGAAAAGCTATTGCTGGGTTGCTAAGTGGTACACAATATTGGATTGCATTGATAGTTTGGATTGCATTGATAGTTTGCCAGTAGTTTTCTAACTGCAATTCAATTCTTGTTTTAATTTCTAAAGAACTCCTTGGTTGAGGGTAAAGGTTCGTTCTCTGAGCTTGTATTTTGTTACTAGGCTAGCCTGGCAATGAAACATTCGGAAACCAACCCACAAGCTCAGGAAAAAAAAAAAACTTCACCCTCACCACTATTGCAAATTCCCTGGTTCTCTACCCACTACAAGGGTAATTATCATATCAGGATAGCCTGAATAATTAAGATATGATTCTCTGTTCATCAAGACAAGAATCCATCTGAACATTACAGTCAAAGGGGAAAGTCCTCTTAAAGATTTTCCTAGTTTTAGATGATAGGGTAGGACAGGACCTTTTATTTCTCCAAACAGTATCTCAGAAATTGTGCTTAGCCGCTATATTCTCTCTTATTAAGAAATAAATCTTTTCACCTAAATCATTTTCACTCAGACCTTTTGCATTTTTCATTTAAAGTGCTCCTTGTGTATTTTATTTTGCAATTTCATTTCCTGCCTTCGTTATCTCTTACCTTAACAGTGCATTCCATATAATTTTTTCTTAGATGAGTTAAATATGCCTACTAAAAGAAGAGCTTAATAATGAATGAAGAGAGGGAGGGACAGTTTGGTCTAATGGTTAAAACACTGGGCTAGAAAGCAAGAGACCATGAGTTCTGTTTCTGCTTAGCCATAAAAGCTAGATGGGTGACTTTGAGCCAGTCACCCTCTCTCAGTCCAACTCACATCACAGGTTGTTGTTGTTGTTCTGGGGAAAATAGGAGGAAGAAGATGTGTTGCATATTTTCACCACAATAAATTGTTTGTAAAAGTAATAAAGGCAAGCAACAAACAAAGAAAGAAAGAAAGAAAGAAAGAAAGAAAGAAAGAAAGAAAGATATAAGGTTCTGTTGTGATTCAGGGTCAGCCTGTGGGTTCGGCAGTTGGGTCGGACGACTCAGAGGAGGAGGAGGGGGGTGTTGAAGAGCTTGCTGAGGGGATTGGACAGCTTGATGAGAGCCCCCAGCCAGGCCCCTCTCATCTGGTCACGATGCAGACCCAGCTGTGTGAGCCTGACAGCGTGGATGAAGATGACCCACAGCTGGCCCTGTTCAAGGATGCCCGACGCAGGAGGCAGTCAGTCAGGAGTAAACAGAGGAAGGCAATGGGGCACCTCGGAAGGAGGCAGAGAGAGGCCACACCCTGAACTGTATTTAAGGGGAATGTGTGGGAGGGCTGGTTTGCTGAAGGCAACCGCTTGGATAGTTCCTGTTTCTTAGCTCGTGTTTTATGGTTGGTGTCTTGTCTTGCTCTGTTTTATGTGAATAAATTTGGCAGGCTTTATTCCAGCCTCTTGCCGTTTGTAAAGGGGTTGTCCCTGCTTTTGCTGCAGGGCTGGTAACAGGCTGGTACAGAACAGGTTCCTTGAAATTCATTCCAACTTTCTTGGAGAGGATACACGACCACATTCACAATTCATCTATTCATCTTGTTCTGACATAATCAGTGTTAGTGCAGCAGGGCAGAGTATCAGAAGGGCAAGGTTAATAGCCACAGTCTGTACCTGTTCACTTTATTAAGAGTTTGTAGTGTAATTTGCTTCCACCCCCTTATATTTGAATTAAACTAAAAAGACCTATAATAAAAAGACAGGTTTTATTCCATCACCAGAGCCCTTTATTAAGAATCCTGTGGATCAATTTATATATCATTCTTTAATGCATTTCCAAGGAATTACTTTATATTTATTTATTTATTTATTTTATTTTATTTTATTTTAATTCCATTTATATCCCGCCCTTCTCCGAAGACTCAGGGCGGCTTACAAGCTTAGCAGTAGCCTTCATTCTATGTATATGCCTGCTTGTTAGGGCTTTCACACACACCCCAAGCGGCATATTAAAGCTTATCCCTCAAAAATGCCAAAAGAATTAAAATCAGTAAGTAATAAATCATCAAAACAAGAATACAAAATAGCTGGGTAGAAGAGCATCCAATCTACCAACAGTTTGCATGAGTGGGCAAATTTTTAGTGTTAAGGGCTCTTTTTTTTCTCTCCTATCCAGCAAATGGCTGCACTGTCATAACTAGTAAAGCTAGAGAAAATCTCTAATGCTAATTCCACCCAAACTATAGCCAGAAAGCAGCATTATTCTAAAAGAAAGCAAGAGAAAGATACATTAGTAAGAGGCTACATCTGAAAGAAACTGCAACAGCAACCTGCTAATAGTATGGAGAGTTTCTGAAGTAGCAAAATGTCCTGGTCACAGGGTTGAATTTATGTCCCAGATTTGAAGTTCCGGCAATTGCCCCCCACCCCACCCCCAAAGGTAATGTTATTGCATTTTAGGCACTCTGCAATTGACCCACATTTACAACTGTTTGCTGTGTCCTGCAGTTGTGTGATCATAATTTATGATGTTTTTGCCAGAAATTGAGGTTTACTTCCTGTTTCCAGCAAAAAGCAACCCATAGCAAATAATTGGTTCACTTAACAAATACTGTATGGCATGTGGTTAATGACCATGCCATTCCTTTTACAATTGCAGTATTCACTTAACAATTGCAGCAAAAATGTTCATAACAGAATAACAGAGTTGGAAGGGATGTTGGAGGTTTTCAGGTCCAACCTTCTGTTCAAGTAGGAGATCCTATACCATTTCAGACAAGTGGCTGTCCAGTCTCTTCTTAAAAGCCTCCAGTGACTGAGCACCCACAACTTATGAAGGCAGGCTGTTCTACTGGTTAATTGTTCTCATTGTTAGGAAATTTCTCTTAGTTCTAGGTTGCTTCTCTCCTTGATTAGTTTTCATCATTTCTTGTCTTGCCTTCTGCTGCTTTGGAAAATAGGTTGATCCCCTTTTCTTTGTGGCAGCCCCTCAAATATTGGAGCAATGCTATCATGTCACCCCTAGTCCTTTTCTCTGGTCTACCCATGCCCAATTTCTGCAACCATTCTTCATATGTTTTAGCCTCCAGCCCCTTAATCATCTTTGTTGCTCTTCTTTGCATTCTTTCCAGAGTCTCAAGATCTTTTTTTATATCGTGGTGATCAAAACTGGATACAGTATTTAAGTGTGGTCTTACCAAGGTCTTATAAAGCAGTTCTAATACTTCACATAATCTTGATTCTATCTCTCTGTGAATCTTACTATTACCCAAACATGCTAATGTTGTTGTTGTTGTTGTTGTTGTTGTTGTTAGTTGCGAAGTCGTGTCCGACCCATCGCGACCCTATGGACAATGTTCCTCCAGGCCTTCCTGTCCTCTACTATCTTCTGGAGTCCATCTAAGCTCACGCCTACTGCTTCAGTGACTCCATCCAGCCACCTCATTCTCTGTCGTCCCCTTCTTCTATTGCCCTTTCCAATCTTTCCTAGCATTAGGCTCTTCTCCAGTGAGTCCTTCCTTCTCATTAGGTGGCCAAAGTATTTGAGTATCACCCAAATATGTGGTAGGAGGAAATCCTCACAGCAGCCACCACCCATTTTACCTAGTGAATAGCCTTCTTATCTATTGCTACTAGAGACAACTGGCTTCTGAAATGAATGAATCAGTCATGTGTGTTGGAAGAGAGTTTACATGTCTAAAGGTAGCTCTAAATCAGTGGCAGATTATGGGAAATTAGAGAGAATAAATTCTGAGGTCTTAATTTATGTTAGATAGCAGATACATACACAGATATATATATACACAAAGACACACAATATTGGTAATGTAGGGTGTCATTTCATCCAATATGTTAATAAATATTGCATTCCTGAGATTATTCCCAGAAAACATAGTGAATGGCTTAAACATGATTTTGAAACTATAAACATTATTAACAGTACATTTTAGAAAGTTTGAATTCTGCAAGATATATTATTCACTCAAATAATATTCTATTGTTTACATTATAATGTCAAAGCTCCAGGAATTGATGAATGTGTCACTGAAATAACTGTAAGATCCTGGAGGCTACAATAGATTACCAGTGTCTTCAGCAATTAAGTTTATTTCACATGATCTCAAAGCACATAAGGAAACTTTCGGGAGCAATGCTTTTAAGGGTAGATATAAGGAATTTAGCACAATATGCACAATTTAACAGTTAGGCTGACCATTGCTATGTATTAATTGTGAAAAAAGAAATATTCATGTTGTACTTGTTTAAAAACTATCCAGAGTTTGGCTGTGCGATGAACAAAACTACTTTAGATTGTAGGAAATACCTATTCAATATATGCTATCATTCTAAATTAGTGTTCTTTTTCCCACATGCCTCAGCAGGTCGCAGATCCTAGATAACCTTATCTGGGCTTAAAAGTTAAGCAGAGATGGATCTATAAAGAAACTGGATGAGAGACTATCAGGGAATATAAGGTTGTAGGCTAGACCAAGAAGAAAACAATAGCTAACCATTTCTACAACCTTGCCTAGAAGGATATGTATGGCTATGTTCATGAAATTACCAGGAGTTAACCTTGATTTTGAAGACACTTAAGGTAATTTCTTCACATAGTTAGGTATGATTTGTTTGTTTGAAGACATCAGTACAAGGAAAGATCATCAGTACAAGGAACTTTATTTATTTGCTTCGTAAGCAGGAGAAAGGCAGATAGGCTGCAGAGTTGTGGGAGTGGAGAAAAAAAATTATCCTCACTCTCAAAGCCCTTTTCCCACAGTGAAAATTTTTGCTAGGTATATAACAATTGAAACCCAACTAACTGCAATTAATTGAACTGTCCACTCACTTTGCATGATGAGAATTACAAAATTTTTTATTTTCCCTCCATCCTTCCACTTCCTGTGCTGCTCCCTTATTGAAACACAGACAAAACTCAGATGACCAAATGCTGTTTCTTCATCTGAAGGAATCAACTGTGCAAAATAAAATAAAAATAATGTGGGAATTGTTAAAGAAAAAATTAATGAGAACTAAATATCAACACTGGTTGTGTAGAAATTTGTAAGTTCTCATCAACTTCATTTGGACCTAAAGAATGTTTTTGATTTTATATAAAAAAGGTAATTCTATAGCATCATTTTTTCCAAAGAGTATTTCTATGTTATTCATGAATCATACAATTTGTTTCTAATTGAAACTACTGAATCTAGTGGTTTCAGATAATACAAGAAAATTCATTCTCAGATACACTATCTCACCAAAATATCTTCTGAGACTTGTAGCTGGTCTTCAAAATAAAGAAGCTGATCTACCTCAAAGCAGTCACTTGCCCGAGATACCAATTTTCCAAGATATTCTTTAACTTCATCTTCACTTGCATTCCTTTGTCTTGCTTGTTGGAGGAATTCATATACTTTTTCAAAAATTTCTGCTCCCAATTTTTGAATGGCTGTCCTGCCAGAAGGAGACAGTTGTAGGAAAGTTAGTGAAACTATAAATAGTATGTAGAATCCATTATCAATTATAATGGGAGATTTTACCGGAAAGGTAAATGGAAATAATATTTGAAGGAACCTCCTATGGTAAAGTTATTTTCAACCAATGCCATTTAAGGCAATGAATAAAGTTTTGATGTTTCATCAGCCACATTGCTAGCTTCTTTGAGCAGATTTGAAATTGAACATGATCATATATATATAGCCTGTATTCAATACAGTACAAACAAATGATAGCTAAACACTGTGAACATAATTTCCCTTTATATAATGTATATTATCTCTATAATAATTCTGTGGAAATATCTGGCTAAATATTCCATTACTTTTCTGCTTGACGTCTGTGGAGATTCTCAGTCATCCAGATCATGTTGTCCCAAAGGTGCTTTTTAAAGAGGCAACTGGAACCAGATGCCTCTTGAAAAAGCACCTTTGGGACTACCTTTCTGCTTGTTACTCTAACTTCAGAAACCACGGCTTTCCTTCAAAACCCAGACTTCTTGACTCTTGGGTGCCCCCTGCCTATTCTCTTCATAGGAGGTTTAGTCATCAGTCAGTAATAGGTTTGAGGGGTCCTTGGTTTTTTTTTTAAATTCCATTTATATCCCGCCCTTCTCCGAAGACTCAGGGCGGCTTACAAGCTTAGCAGTAGCCTTCATTCTATGTATATGCCTGCTTATTAGGGCTTTCACACACACCCCAAGCGGCATTATTACAAAGTCAGCTTAATTGCCCCCAACAATCTGGGTCCTCATTTTACCTACCTCGGAAGGATGGAAGGCTGAGTCAACCTTGAGCCTGGTGGGATGCGAACCTGCACTAATTGCAGGCAGCTGGTGTTACTTAAGGAGGCATTAGCCCACTGCTCCACCAAGGCTGATGGTCTCCAAGTTTGGTTGTAACATCTTCAGTGGTAGTAAGGAGTGGGGTTTGCTCTCAATTTATGTTCTAGTGGCATGCCCATTCAATTCTTGAAAATTCTTTAGTTGGGCTGTTTACTGGAAGGCCATTTGACAGTTCCTTGATTGGGGTATTGTTTACTTCTTGACTGTTGGTCTGATGTTAATCTTGGTATAAATTCATGTTCATTTAGATGTTGATTGCTGGTAGGGAGGTTTTGGTGTTTTTGTTCCCTTCTTGTCTTGTTGATTGTCTCTTTTGCCTAGTATGTAGAAGTTGTTTATGTCTATGTGTCTATTGATGACAAATTTGTCAGAGTGCCAGGCTTCCAGGAATTCTCTAGAGTTTTTGGATTTGGCTTGATCTAGGATCCACCCACCCACATTTCTACAGATGTAGAAGCAGTGGATCCATCCTCCCCTGCTTCCACAGAAGCCCAAAATATATAAGCCTGATATACCATCTGTCCAATTGTATCATTATCAGAAATTCCTACATACTATATAATAAAAAAATAACAAAAAAGCTTGGGTGCCTCACAGTAAAAAGCAAACACTCCATCCACTCTCCACTAGAGTGCCTTCAAAGAATCAAAGATTGGACAATAGATGAGGATGAAATCCTGGTCTCATTTGCCATATCTTTCCTGATGGCAAGTTAGAAACTTAGAAAAGCAACCTACATTAATCAAGTGCTCCATTATCAAAATGGTAATGATACAATTGAACAGAGAGGTATGTCAGGCTTATATACTGCCTCCAGAAGCTGTAGGTACCCCAAGACTGGAGGTTTTTAAAAAGAGATAAGACAACCATTTGTCTGAAATGGTATAGGGTTTCTTGCTTGAGCAAGGGATTAGACTAGAAGACCTTCAAGATCTCTTCCAACTCTGTTATTCTATTAGCCTATGAAAAGCATAACACTATTATATACAACAAAAATACATTACAACCAGAGATATTACCATAACACACAAACTAAATAAAACCCTCCAAAACATTTTAGCTTAACCAAAATACTCAGTAGCCCAAAAAGAAAAAAAATTGTCATCTATAATATAGGGTATAAGGATTGTAATAATAAATACATAGAAATAAACCATATTTGCATACCATTCAAAAGGGTCAACAAAAAGCAGGCTATAATCAGATAAGCAGGAATTAATACTAGACAAATAATTAAACAGAAAACAATACACTAATCCAACAGTCCCCAACTTTCTATCTTGGTGGCCCAGTCTGATGCAGGGTGGGGCATGTGAGTGGCAGGTGCATATGTGCATGCACAGCTCCATTAGTGTGAGCAATGGGTGGGTGCACCCTCTACTTGTGCAAGTGGAGCTTTGCACACAAGTAAAATGTGCTTGTGCTCGTGAGTAAAGCTCTACTTGTGTAAGCAGAGGGCACTCGCACACAAATTTCCATTCACGCAAATAGAGCTTCATGTATGAGCACATGTGTTCTCGCTTGCATGAGTGGAGCTTCATGTGCACGTGCACTTATCTGCCACTTGTGTAAGTGGAGCTTCATGCACGCACACTTACCCATCTCTCTTGCAGTCTGATTTTGAACAAGCCACAGCCCGGGTATTGGGACCCCTACCAAGCAGAAGCACTCCCACTGAAACTAGCAAGATAAGCCATTATAAACAAAGAGAGAGAAACCCCACACTCACTAACACTGATGTATTACCTAGTTAGGTAATGCTGTTTGCAACCAAAAGAATTAAAAAAAATTGAGCATATGATTCCAAATGGCTTATTATCCCACAATATTATTTTTCCTTCTGTATCTGAAGGATGCTCCCATTCATCTTTCATTCATAAAGAAACTCTTAGCACTTAACAATATTTTTAATTTGCTACTAAAAATTAAATAATGTGTTATAGATGTCAAATCAATTACATATTAGAGTGGAGTGATACCTCAGATTAAGGTTTGTTTGTTTGTTTATTTATTTGTTTATTTATTTATTTATTTATTTATTTATTTATTTATTTATTTATTTATTTTTCTATACCGCCCTATTCCCGAAGGACTCAGGGCGGTTTACAGGGCAGCATATAAAAGACAATATAAAAAGATAATATAAAATTAAAATGAATTAAATTAATTAAAGCCCAACAATTAAAACAATATTAAAAAGCTAAAATCCCTTTAGTCCAGGCCTGATAGATCGAAAAGCCAGGTTTTCAGGTCCCGGCGAAATGAACGCAGATTGGGGGCGGTCCGGTTAAGTGTTTTTCTGCATTTTATAGACATGAATGATACCTTTCATATGTGTTATAAGAGAGAATATATTAACTAATGTGTTGAATTATAATAATATCAATTATTTGGCTATTAATTAAATTTGGCTAAATTAAATATGTTCTAACCATCTATACAAAGTTTACATAAGCGACAGAAATATCTATTTATGAATTAAGAATGAGCATACATTTGTCTTTATTTTTTTGAAAGTTTTTTTAGTATATAATGCAGAATCAGTTATTGCCCACATATCATGAATAATCTAAATTAATTCTGATTTGCTTCTTCTACAAAACCCAGAAAACTGGATTTAAAAATGCATACAAACCCACTGTATTTCCTTATCTTTTTAGGAGAAAAAAATGCCTTTATAAATCTTGCTGATTAGGTAAACTGGAAAGATGATTGACTTTTAAATGTAGGGAAGAGCAACAAGTTTGTAATTAAATAGTATAGCTAACCTCTTTATCCTAACATTATTACTTCTACATTTTTTCTTCCACTCAATCATGTCCATTTTTTAAAACAACTGCCTGAAAAAGTTCCTGCAGTTTTCAAGGCTCATCTATATACACTACTGGGGATATTTAAAAAAAACCCCTCTTCCTACAATACAGCTGAGAAATTTTGTTTGGCTGGGTAAATATTTTAGATTTTCTGGTCTGTTTTAAAAATATAGGTGTACTTTTAAAATTATTTTTTTATTGAAAGAGCATCCTGTTGATACGTGGTCCTCATACATCAACAGCTGGAAATCTTGATGTAAAAGATACAATATATTTTGAACATAAATTCAGTCAATATTCTCAGCTGTTCATGATAATTAGGAAACAGAAGAAATGATCGTGCCTTCTGTTGAGGATGCTATCAGCAGATGATTAGAGTTTAGTTGTTCATCAATATTCATATACTTGTGTCTAACTCATTGGCAGCAATTCAGTAATTTTTTCCTTGCTAAAAACCTGGATGGGTTGACTACTTGGGAGCCTTGCCATGGGTCTGCTAAGTATACCTCATTTACTCTTCTTTAGAGAGCCACTGGAGTGTAGTAATTAGGTGAACTGGAGAGACCAGATTCTAGATTACTTCTGTCATGAAAGCTCACTAGGAAACTCTGAGCCAATCAATCTGTCTCCACCTGCCTGTCTTGCAGGATTGATTATGGGGATATAAACAAGTGAAATATTGCAGAAAAAAGTGCGTTTTGTATTTAACAAATACAAATAAAGAATAACTAAAAACTATGATCAGCAAAAGTAAAAAATGATCGCAAAGGACAATAGATCCAATACAATATATTAACATACACTATATATTAATATATATTGCTCCTTTTGTAATTATGTGCACAACCCTGTAGAGGACGTTGAAATATTTTAGGTATTTAGGAATGACTTTCTCAAGCATATTTTAATCAAGCAATGTGGTTGATTTAATTCTAAAGGGACTAAAAGCTTAAATGAATTCGGTGTAATTCCAAAGGAAAACCTCTAATACTGCTAACAATTGTCCCCATTTTGTACAAATCCTTCCTGAAATAGCACTTACATTATCAATTATCTATGTTTGCAGATCAACCTTCTCCACAGGGAAATATTTGTATTTGTAGATTAATCTGTAATATCCAGGCAGAAATTTCAATAGTTTAAGGACAACCAAGTTGTAGATTGCTGATTTGAAAACATGTATTGTTTAATATATGAATTATATAAAACTGTTTTAAGACATTCCTGACTACAGTGAGTTGTACGTTGCATAAGAGAGCAAATTGGTCTTTTCATTTTCCCTGCCTCTATGTCATAGACTTCGTCCATGAAGAACATGATTGCCTCCAGATCAGATTAGTTCTAACAGATGGACATGGTCATTGATAATTGGTCTACATTCCTTCAAACACTTAGATAAAAATACCTGATGCTTGGGGTTTTCAAACAGAATGGTGACCTAGAAACTTTTGAAATTCTAAATGTATATAGGACCAGTGAAATAAAATATTATACAGGTGATCTTTGTTATGGGGAGGATCTTGTTTCCACTATTTTATGTATAAATTATATAAAGCTACAAAAATGTCTCTCTGACCAGCATAAGTTCTGAGCTGTTGCACATAAGAACAAATTTGCCTTTTCATCTTCCCTGCCTCCATGTTGTAGGCTTTGGTAATTTGTGATTGATAATTATATAACCAGGCTGGATACCATGTAAAGATTTTCACATCCGCAGGTTTGACATTTCTGCATATGCAAAACAGCAGATGGATTTTTGCGTAAGGTGTAATTTTAAGGTTAGGGAATCTGAGCAACGTATCTGCATTTGTGTCCCCTTGCTTGAGATGGATTTCCCTGGTGAGTCCAAAGGTGAGTCATGGTTTCCTTGCATTATCTGGTCTTATTCAGAGGGACTTGTTCAAATGGTAATGGGGGGAGTTGTTCTTTGTGGTCCAGTGCTCAGGCAGGCTGCTTTTCTCTATCCAGCTCTTTCAAATTCTTGGTGAGAGGGAGGGGGATCACCCAATTGGATAGTAGTGCTGCCCGCAGACCACAGATGGCTCACTATAATCATTGTGACTGTGCATGTAGATAAAGCAAATACCTAAACTTTATAGAAGAAAATTATATGATCTATTAAACTAATACTTCCCATTCCCATTAACTCTTCTAGTGAGGTTTTCAAGACTTGGGCAGGACTATTGCTAATAATAATAATAATAATAATAATAATAATAATAATAATAATAATAATAATTTGGATTTATATACCGCCCCTCTCCCGAAGGACTCGGGGCGGTGTACAGGGCAATTAAAAAAATAATAATGAAGTTGTAGCTCTTTTTAGCAGTTCTTCCTATTATAAAATCTGCTGTTATAAAAAAAGACATCTATGCGCTTGTTTGCAGAATTGAATATGATTACTATGAAGATTTTTATACAAGATTATTTATTAACGTATTCCCTCTGAAGTCAGTACTAAAAACATATCTAACAGAAACAAAGCTTTGCCATATTGGAGAAATCTTAAAGATAATTGATAGACATGCAATTTATTATTTATTTACAGGTAGTCCTTGACTTACAACCACAATTGAGCCCAAAATTTATGTTGCTAAATGAGAAATTCGTTAGATGAGTTTTGCCCATTTTATTACTTTGACACATTTGTTAAGTGAACCACTGCAGTTGTTAAATTAGTAACACGGTTCTTAAGTGAATCTGGCTTCCCCATTGACTTTGTTTGTCAGAAGGTTGCAAAAGATGATCACATAACCCCGGGACACTGCAACCATCATAAATGTGAACCAGTTGTTAAGTATCCAAATGTAAATCACATGAACATGGGGATCCTGCAATAGTCATAAGTGTGAAAATGGTTATGACACTTTTTTCAGTGCTGTTGTAATTTTGAACAGTCGCTAAATGAACTGTTGTAAGTTGAGGACTACCTGTATTTATTTAGTGTAGGCATACAATATCAGGAAAATCTACACATGCTAAACACAGTGCAGTTCTGACAGCCTGCTAGTTCACTCTGCTTGGTGCTGGCCTATCTATCTTTGGTGCACTGTGAGGGCGAACTAGTTTTTTATATCTGTTTCAGATAAGATATATCTATCTTAGATATATGTATCTGTTTCACTTAAGGAGTTTATTTTCAGGCTTAAGTTTCTATGATTACAGACTTGAATTCTCACACCATCTATGAACATAACAAAAAATGAGTGTTTCTGCTCTACCCGACTTCCCCCATCAGTGAAATTTAAGGATACGTGCTGTTCAGCCAATTATGTTCAGATTTCTTCCTTTTCTGAAATTTTTACAAATGGTATACTAGATTCTCTCACTGCATGCATAAAGTCATCTCTGTATCTATCTTATGAATCTTAAGCAATGGTATTATAGTGGTAGAACAAAAGCGTAGCTAGATCCCTTTCTTTCTACTATTCTACTTATACTCAGCAGGTAATGATGGAACAATCTATGCGATCCTTGCATGCTGCTGAGTGGAAGACACTGGAAGCTGAATAAGAGGCATACACTGCTGTTCTGCAGGATTTTAATTTTCTTAAATGTTGTTCTATGAAAGCTTTCCCATTTTTCCGAATTACATTTTTATTTAAGCTTTTAAATTGTACTATAAAGTTCACCATCATTAGATTCTAATTTATTATGTGTATTCTACGTCTGTTTTAAAATGACACAAAATGCTATGTATAGAACCATATTTTTTTTCCTTTTGTGCCTGTATTTCTTTTGGCTCCATCAGTGAAAGAGAAGATATAAATTCTGAGCCTAATACATATGCCTCCTGATATCTATACGCAAACTTTCAAGGAGGTCCAAATTCTTACAGAGTTACTATGGGCCCAAGAATAAAAAAAGAAACTACAAATCTGTTGCTTCTACCAGCAGAATTTGTTGATTAGAAATAAGATAATAACCAGTGCTTTTTTGTAAAAGAAAAGGGTGCCGGAACTCACACATGTCATACAACCTGCCTTGCCTACCCCTATAAGGTTCCATCCAAAAAAGGTGCTGGAACTCCGTTCTGAGAAAAAAAGCCCTGATAATAACAATTATTTATACATTACCACCATACAGAAAGTGTATTAACTGTTTTGCTAAATACTAATATAGGTAGTCATCATTTAACAACAATAATGGGTGCCAGAAAATCCATTTTTAAATGACATGGTTATAAGCTGAAAAACTACATGACCATGGAACTTAGTGATGGCAATCCTGATTACCATTGTTAAATGAAGATCACATGGGTTGTGATCATGACTTCATTTTTTAAAATAATAATTTTATTAAAGACTGTAGTTACAACAATAAAAACTAATTCTTGAAAAAAGAAAAAAGAACATGCAGGAAAGAAAAAAATAGAAAAATACAAAAGAAAAAATATCAGTGACTTTCCCCCATCGTCACAAATATAAACAATTTTAATAACTTTTTGCCTTCTCTTTTTTTTTTATTGAAAAGTTTTATAAAATACAATTTTCCTTTAAAAAAAAAACCCCTTCCCCCTCCCTCCTCCCCTCCCTACCTCCCCCCTATCTCCCCCCCTCCCCCTCCCCCTCCTCCCTCCCCTACCTCCCCCCCTCCACTTCCCCTCCTCCCCCCTCCCCCCCCGACTTCCCAGAGCAAAATACAAGGTATATATCTAAAAGGCAATCATAATCAATCATATACTAACAATTATAAACTCTAAAATCCATCACTCTCTAGCTTGTATATAGTAAACCAATCCTTAATAATACTAAATATATATAAAAAACTAAAAAAAAAAACTAGCATCATTCCCATCTATGTTCTTCCACAATTCACTATTACCTTAACATATTCTCATTTGCACATTAATAAATAGTTCTTACACAAATTAACCCACATTAACCCACAAAACTTTCTTCCTCTTCCTCTGTAGTAAGTTGACCATTAATTAATATTTTGTGGAAGTTCCATAGATTTCTACTGGTCTTATTTTTTTTTCTTTTTTGAGCGTTTTAAGGCAGCACGCGTCACCCTCTGTTCTCTAAGATCATCCAAAAGAGTTGCAGCTTGAACTCCTCCTGTACCCTTCTCGTCTATCTGTGCATCTTCATCCTCTTGATGTTCTCCTTCTCCAGATCCCTCTGCAGCTTCCAGAAGTGTTGACGGGGTTACTTCCAAGACATTATTATAAAAATCATGCGCTTGCTTCACATTACTCAAACAGTATCTTTTGCCATCATACATGAAGCTCAACCCAACTGGGATCTCCCATCTGAACCTTATATCTCTTTGCTTGAGCTCTTGCACAAGAAATATAAAATCCTTCCTTCTCTTTAAAATCTTTGGAGGAATTTCTTTTAAAACCAAAACTTGTTGACCAGCAATCACAACTTTGGTATCGTAGGCAGCTTGTATAACTTCATCTCTAATTTCCCTTTTTACAAAATAAACCACCACATCTCTAGGCAACTTTCTCTGTTTAGCAATCCACGAATTCACACGGAACACTTTGTCCATACCTTGTTTTAATTCAGATGCTGGATGGTTCAATACTCCCTCAAAAGCCTCAGAAACCAGCTGCTTTAAATCTTCCTTAATATTCTCTTTTAGGCCTCTAATTCTCACAGCAAACTGCATCTGGTAAAATTGGGCCAAGCTCTGTTCACTGTCAATTTTGTCTTTTAAATCTTCAATTTCCAATACTTTTGCTTCTAATAAAGCATTCTTTTGAATCAAGTCTTGCACTTGATCATCCAGCACCTCCACACATTTAGCAACTTTTTGCACTGAGGACAAAATGTCTACCTTCATTTCTCTAAGTTTCTGTTCCATCCTTTCTTCCATTCTCTGCTCCAATTTCTCCAATTTCTCCTCCATCTGTAGAAATTTAACACCCATTGACTCCAAAATTAACTGGGTATGTTTTTCAAGATCCTTCGATGTCAATACATCAGGAGAATGCAACGCCTGCAACAATGATTGTTGTTGCACCGGAGAATTTCCAGCACTCCGAAAAGTTCTAGGGGGGGGTTTCGCCGCCATCTTTTACTTACAATTGTGACGCACTTTCACTTTAAGTTTTAAGCAAAGTCCATCAAGCTTGAGAGTAAAATAAAATCTTCTTCATCTCTTCATCTTTCCCTCTTGTACTGCTCTGCCTGCTCTTTCCCTTTCATAGTCTCTCCTTCAAGCAGGGATGGTCGCAGACGCCTGGCTCTGCTCCATAAAGTCCGGAGCAGAGACGCTGGTCAGCTGGGAGCAGCCCAGGCTACGGGGGAGTTCAATCCTTCGGCCGCCCAAGCTCCAAGCTCAGGCGGCCCCGGCGAACTCAACCCCAACCTGGGGGCTCACCCCCTCCTCTTCTCCCGAGGAGGGGGCTTCAGATTCGCCCGAACAGCTGATCGGCGCTGTTTCGGGCGAAAAAACACCAGCTGAGCCGCGGGCAGCCCGGGAAGGCTCCCTCCGTCGCCGCGGAGCCACCGGAAGTCCCAACTTTTTGCCTTCTCTTAAAACACAAGAAACAATCTCTTCTTCTGATATCTTATTTATAAACAAATCCATAAAACCTTCTCATTTCTAGTTGCCATATAATGTTAACTAGTTAACTGGTTGCTGTGACTAATATAGATAACCCTTAGGATGTGTCCTTAAAGAGGTACATTCCATCTGAAAAATATGTAAGATAATAGGCAGATAAATAATATTGATAATATGTGATCAAATGATTTAACAGGGAATAATTTAATGGGAAACTAGAAATGTATTAAAGGTTATGAAAAACGGAGGACCTGATCACTTTACAACAATTTACAAAAGCAAATGTCAGCAAATGTCCAATAAAGATTACAAACTATATGTATGTTTAACCTTGATCAAATAAACCAACTTTATATTCCTTCCTTTTATTTATAATAATATTGAAATTAAATCCATTAAAATAATGACTTAGAACTTGGTTTCTTTTAATTTTTTGCTTGTACTTCTCACAAAATTCTTTATGTCCCCTTTTTAAACCCAATAAAGGAAAATTATGCATGTCACTCTCCTGATTTATTTTTTAAAGTCCTTTTAATTAAGATAGCCATTTTTTTTGTACGTTCAGTAACTAATATCATTTTCTATATCATTCTTGTAACTTATCATTTGTAAATCTACTTTAAAAATTTTTTAAATCTTGTCATAAAATTTGTTCCTCTTCCATAACATCTTTTTAAATACTACCTATAGAGACAAACACTCTTAAAATTAACTTCTGGGTCCACTGTTCAGAAATATACTTCAATATTTTCAATATTAAATTATTTTGCCTCATTCTGAAGTTGTGTTTGAGTATCTTTCTCCATTAATTATAATCTTTACTTCTCTCTAGTTTCCTCTAGTGTTCCATTTTTAAAAGCTTATCTTATTACTTTTTTTATAAAAAAAACAAAAGCATTTCCTCATATGAAAGATTCTTTCTAATTAATTCCAAAATTTTATTTCAGATTGATCTGGACTTTTACTCCATTTGTAACTTTTGAAAAATCAAAGATTAAATCACTTTTAAAATATTTATTAAAAATGTTAAGTCACTAAACTTTTATTTACAACTTATTTTACTAAGGATTGAAGGAAACCCACCTGGTGCTATAAAAATTTGTCTATCCATAAGTTCCTAATAGCCAAAGAGCAGCTAACAAGCATTTTTTGAATTTTATTAAAAAAAAGAAGTATGCAAACTCAATGTCATTTTAAAGACTACAAGCATATTATGAGCAAGGTGGTTATCCTCTCATCTTCTAGAGCAGGGGTCCCCAACCCCCGGTCTGTGGACTACTACCGGGCTGCGGCATGTTAGCAGCTGGGCTGCACAAACAAGCAAAGCCCCTGTTCTGTACCAGCCTGCTACCGGCCCTCCAGAAAAGGCAGGGACAACCCCTTTTACAAGAAGGCAAGAGGCTGGAATTAAGCCTGCCAAATTTATTGATACAAAAACAAACAAGACACGAACCAAGAAACAGGAGCTTTTCAAGCGGTTGCCTTCAGCAAACCAGCCCTCCCACGCATTCCCCTTTTATACAGTTTAGGGCGTGGCTTCTCTCTGCCTCCTTCTGAGGTGCCCCATTGCCTTCCTCTGTTTACTCCTGATTGACTGCCTCCTGCGTCGGGCGTCCTTGAACAGGGCCAGCTGTGGGTCATCTTCATCCACACTGTCAGGCTCACACAGCTGGGTCTCCGTCGTGACCAGGTGGGAGGGGCCTGGCTGAGGGCTCTCATCAGCAAGCTCTTCAACACCCCCCTCCTCCTCCTCTGAGTCATCCGACCCAACTGCCGAACCCACAGGCTGACCCTGAATCACAACAGCCCCATCTGTGAAATGCAAGCAGCACGCAAAGCCCCATCTGTGCAATGCAGACAGCACCACGGAACTGGTCCATGGTGCCCAAAAGGTTGGGGACCTCTGTTGTAGAGTTCTAAACACACCAGAGACTGCTGTCTTACACTCTTCTTGTGTTGAACAGTTGTGCATGATCTCAAGTCCTCTCCTTTTCTGGAGAGGAATTATTGAAGAGCCAGACACACTAGCTATCTCTTCATTCTGCCTAATATTTTTCACCAAGTTGTCTTTAGTCTGCCATTTCCTCCCCAGAAATGAAATATGATGTGACTTCTGACCTCCTGCTAACTTCCCCATTGACTTTGCTTGTGGGATGCAAACCAAACCAAAAGTAAACTAAATACTTCAAACTCTTTCCTTTCTGTTAGCATTTAAATAAGATGACTTACTCCTTCATATGTCTCAGCTTGGTTGTTGCCATGGTATTATTGAGAGCTCTCAATCTCACAGGTCCCAAAGGAGGCACTTCAATGAAACTTCTAGTTCCTACAAATTAATGCACAATCTAATTCAGCTTGCTGTTGTCAGCATTCTGCAGATCCAAAGCATTATGCAAGGGCAAACAAAAAGTATGCAACAATTCACTTTTTCATCTGGAAATGCTGCATTAATTAAAGGTAATTAGGTTATTAAATGTTTATTAATATAACTTGGTTTAACAGGTCCATGAAACACAACAATTATTTTTAGTGGGACAGTACATCCCCAAGCAAAGTTTTATAAAAGAGGCTTATATGCATTTTTTATAAATGTATATATATATCATTTCCTTCAGCAGATATTTATGGAGTCAAGTGGTTTTGTTTGTTGTCATCATTATTACCCTACTACTATTTATTCTTCCAATAAATAATATGGTCTTTACCCTGAATATATTCTGATCATTCCAACCAAGCATCTAGGAATCATGGAGATATTGCCATGGTATGAAGGAAGTTCAAACAAGATGTTTTTATCAGTTATTACTGAATAATAGCAATAGAGCCCATGCAATTGATACACAGGTTCACAAAACTATATCAGACAGTGATCAGTGATATACTATTTAATATATTACTGGGCATGTACTTTACAAAAGCTCCCTTGCTATGTCCTATAAAATTTAAATTTCTTACACATTCCTGAATGTCTGTCAGCCTGTTCTGAACTATCTACCTGATATTATGTAACTCAGGATATAATTCCTATATATACTCCCCACATATTTAGGAAGTTTTTCCATCTGTCACATTAAAAACCATATTTTGATGGCAGCTTCTGGAGAAGCAAAGCAAGCTGCATCCGAAGTTTTCATTTTTTAACTTGAAGCCCTGGCCTCAGTTTTATCCCACCGACATAAAAGTAAAACTACCAATCTCATTTTCTTATCATTTAAATAGATGCCTATTAATGTTTGAAATCCTTTTGGAAAGACTTCATGATATATAATCAGGCCCTATGTGAACTTTTCCTCTTTGAAAAAAAATCCTGCATAATAGTTAGCAATTCAAAAACTATTTCATTGATTTAAAGGGAGAGTACAAATGTATCTATATAATTGGCACACCTCTTTGTTTAAGTTGTAAATAATAGAGGGAATAATGACATTTTCCTCTCCACTCTCAAGCTTTCATCAGCAAACTGAATGCCAAAAATATTCTTTAATATTTTGAAATTAATTTATTTACATTCACTAAACATACATGATAATAAAAATGATGCCTGCAGTATGTCTGTAAGTAGAATAACTTTTGAAACTATTTAAACCACAAAGTTTAGTATGGATTTGATGCCATCTATACCTGCACCCTGAGGCTTCAGCTGGTGCAAAATGCGGCCGCGCGGGTGCTTATGGGAGTATCTCGATACTCCCATGTTACACCACTCCTCCACAAGCTGCATTGGCTTCCGGTTACCCTCCGGGTGCGATTCAAGGTGCTGGTAATAACCTTTAAAGCCCTACATGGCTTAGGCCCGGGGTACTTGCGAGACCACCTGCTGCCATTATCAACCTCCCATCGTCCGGTTTGCTCCCACAGAGTTGGTCTCCTCAGGGTGCCGTCAGCCAGGCAATGCCATCTGGCGACACCCAGGGGGAGAGCCTTCTCTGTGGGTGCACCGGCCCTCTGGAATGAACTGCCTCCGGAGCTGCTGATGGCCCCTGACCTTCAGTCTTTCCGCCATGACCTGAAGACTGGTTATTCCAACAAGCGGGTCTGGACTGACTATGTTTTTTAAATTTGGCTTTTATTGAGTTAAATTGTCATGTATCTATTACATTTACCGTTTAATTCTTTTTTGAATTTTGTATTCCACGTTTCTTAAATTTTTTGTTGTGAGTCCTTAGGGAGAAGGGCGGCATATAAATTCAATAAATCTAATCTAATCTAATGGTTCCACATTAGAGACAAGAAAAAGCATTATCGTTTGACTGTTCTTTATAACTAAACTGCTTCAGATATACCAACTTCAAGCGTCAAATATTTCATGAACATTCACATTTATTAATGTTAATGAATAGAAATAACTTGCTTTAGCATGTAATCTAACATCATCTGTGATCACTATTTACAGTAAATCCCAAGATATTAAATAAAATATTACCTTTGATTGAATAATTTCTTGAAATTACTTAACCTAATTCATTTATTTATTACTGGAAAAAGATTTGCATAGACAGAAACCATAACTTTAACCATGGATGAATAGAAATGAGTGTTTAATACTAGAAAATATTTAGTCCAGCTTTGGTACCATAACAACCAGGACTTAAAATTTGTAAACTATAAATTTAACGTGACTTGTGCCTTGTTCAAGCTGCTGGAGTATATTAAATGTATACCAAATTAGGAACATACTATTATAAAGGTAAGATATCAACTTGGTAACTTAGTCTGAGTCTTAGCTGGAGTTGATGAGATCTCAAGAAGAGAGAGTTTAGAATTTACAAACCAAGATCTAGGAATCACCATGTGGAAAGGTGGAAACAAGGATGCAAATCTGATAAACTAAATTTTATTTTTCCCCCATCTTTAATTTCTTGGGTTATTGCTTCTTCCTATTTCCTGCACTTTGCATAATACAAATTACCTTGAAACAGAAAAATGTAATGAGTATATACATAGTTTTACATACAAATTATTTGTTTATATGAGGGATAATGTAGGATGTGATTTTTTCTTCTTCTTTGAAAACTAGAGTTTTGATCACATAGAAATGAAAAAGGAAAGATCATCTATTTGTAACTATAGTTTTTCCAGTGTGTTGATGGCTGCTATCAACAAACCAATTAACCAATAGGAATCAATATGTAACTATGACTCACAAAATAGCCCAAAGAACATATTTCAATAGAGAGAAGTTCTCTGACATTGGGCTCCAGCTAAGTCTGAAAGTAAAATATCTGGTCCCAGTAACCAACCCATATTTGATCTTTTTTTAAAAAAAAAAAGTCCCTTGCAGGCATATATTCAAATGCTTTCTTTTAAAACAATAAATCTGTTCTTGCTGCATATTAGGAGAGATAAACTGGGCAGACCAAAAGTCAGGATGTTAAATGAGATCTCAGCCATCAACTATAGTTTTTCTTTGTCAATTCTCCTCATTCTCTATTCACCCATCCCCAGCTGATGAGTTATGTTAAACCAAGTTAAACCAAAAATCAACTCCTTTTCCTTAATTCTATTAAAAGTAAAGCAACAAGGGAAAGAAAATCTACTATGTACTAAACTTTTAAGGAGTTTTTCTGTTAGGCTGGCTGTTGTGCTCACTTCTGGATCAAGATAAATAATTTCAAGTTTCTTTTACATGCAAAAAAAAATTGGCTCAGCATTTTATACAACAAGCCAAGAATATCCAAGTTTTGGAATTATAATCAAACTTAAGTGTTGAAGAACATGCTATCTCACCTCCAGACTTGGTATCTACGATGTTCTCCATGTATCTGACCATTACTTCAAAATCACTGTCCTGTTAGCCAAAGAAGATAGTCAATTAGTTGTTTCAACCAAATTTTTGAAATTGGGGAACAATGCCATTTATTGTAAGTAATGCCATTACTTGTAAGTTACTGAAGATTAGTAATATAAGTTAAGAAGCAAATATTAATACAATCAGAAGCAGTAAGTAAAGGCTGTCTAAGACAACTTGCTTCAACCAACTCGCTATGGCCTATTTGTTATGGGACAACTCATCAGGGGACAAGAGTTACACTAATATTGATGAAATGATGGAATAGAACAATTAAAGAAAGGGTGCCAAACGAGAAACAAAATGAAAGGTGAATGACAAAAATTAAAATAAAGTTTTAATTATTTTAATTAAATTGAATTGTTGAATTGTCCTGTGATGAGTTGTCCCATGGTGAGTTGGCCACGGTGAATTTTCCCGCAATGAGTAGGCCATGGCAAGTTGGCTGCGCAAGTTGTTCCATTCCAGTTCATAGCTGAAAGACATGAGCATAAATAACATAAAATAGGCTGAGAGATAATTATGTAAACATATCCCATCTTCCTAAACTATTAAAACATTTTCTAGCAAACCAACATTTTGTCAAAATACTAAAATCTGCATGATACCACTATGTAAGTTGTTACTTCCTTATTTGAATGCAATGTCATCCAATAGAAAGTATAAAAGAAGCAAAGATTTTCATTTGCCCCTTGCCTCCCCCGCCCAGGCAACAATGCAGCCAAGTATTTGTTAATTTGGAAAGACAGGAGGAAGAAGCCTAGACTTTAAATCTCAGACCATAGGTATTTAAATTTCTGGTATCTTTTAATCAATAGTTGTGTTTCTGCTTTTCTTTTCCTTATCTGCAGTCAAGATT
Source organism: Vipera ursinii (assembly GCF_947247035.1). Classification (NCBI taxonomy): domain Eukaryota; kingdom Metazoa; phylum Chordata; class Lepidosauria; order Squamata; family Viperidae; genus Vipera; species Vipera ursinii. The sequence goes on from NC_139517.1 coordinate 77,670,837, forward strand.
CTAATCTAGACAATCACTTCTTTCTGACTCCCAGTTTCTAGCATTCTCTTCCCCATCTCTTCAAGGAACAGGATGCTGGGAAAGAAGCCAAAGTTTGCCTTTGAAATAAGGCCAAAAGCCAATCAACATCAAGTCAGCCTATCATTCTATAATTGTTGGTTGTATTGCCCTGCTTTAGTAGAAGAATGATTTATTTGATTGATTTATTACGTGCCATCAAGTCAGAATAGATTCTTAATGACCACATAGGTAAAGGTAAAGGTTCCCCCGCACATGCGTGCTAGTCGTTTCCAACTCTAGGGGCCGGTGCTCATCTCCATTTCAAAGCCGAAGAGCCAGCGCTTGTCCGAGGACGTCTCCGTGGTCATGTGGCCGGCATGACTAGACACCAAAGGCGCACGGAACGCTGTTACCTTCCCACCATAGTGGTCCCTATTTTTCTACTTGCATTTTTACGTGCTTTCGAACTGCTAGGTTGGCAGAAGCTGGGACGAGTAACAGGCGCTCGCTCTGTTACGCGGCACTCAGGATTCGACCCGCCAAACTGCCAAATGTCTGATCGACAAGTTCAGCGTCCTAACCCACTGAGCCACCGCGTCCCTTAATGACCACATAGTTAAGTTTAAAACTAAATACAAATTGATTTGTAATTGATTCGATGGAAGAAAGGGAAAGTTTTGTTTTAACTTTTCTAGTGAAGTCAGCTGAATCTCAAAGAACACAAATTAGGCCTGAGTTTGATATAATATGTTTAAATAATTTGCAATCTTGCTGTATTTAATATTTACTTATCCATTCATTCAAAATATAAAACATTGTGCTGAGCTTTAAAGTGTTAAAACTGTTAAACTAATTGTTAGGGAATGCAACCAAAGGATATGTCAGTTGCCATGGAAAATAAGAATTTATCTGTATCCCTATCTGTATCTCTCTCTCTATATATATCTTTATCTGTATCTATATCTGTATTTATATACTTTTTTTCTCTTGCAGAGAACGCTGTTACCTTCTCTTGCAGAGAAAAAATAAATAATATTAAGTATCTATCTAGTAATTTGGCATCTACTTTGTTTCAGTTCAGTTCAGTTTGTTTTATTGCTATATAAAATTATATACTGAAAGAAAACATATAAATTGTACAGAAATTAAACTTCTACAATGTTGATTTATCTGTAATTGTTTTATGCAGGGATTGCTACTAGACTGGATTTTTGAATGAATGTAATTTACTGGGCTTTTTCTTTACTTTTTCTGCATCTTCATTCAATTAGCTCTTGTGACTTCACACAAAATGGAGAATATATAGTCTGACAAATAATGGTACAGCTAAAATAGGCTTCAAAACTGAAATTCAGGTGGTTCCTTATTTCAGAAACACAGAAGCAGATATAGATTTGGAGGGGAAGTACGAGTGGGGGAAAAGAGTAGTTGTGTGTTTCACAACAGAAGGAATAAAGAAGGGCTTCATTATAAAATTATTTAGCAAATAATTTGCAAAACTATTGGACACCAGTAGGTAACTTGGACCAAATCAGCAGAGCAATGTCAAGGAATAATAGGAACTGCAATTCAAAATATCAGGAAGATTGTGCATTGATTAGATTATTCCTTGGCCTTTCATTTGCTTCAGGAGTCTCTCCTCTGTTTATTTCCAGTGCTGAGAGAAAGTAATGTATTTGCCCAAAGTTGGGTACTATCAATATACCGTATTTTCCGGCGTATAAGATGACTTTTTAACCCATGAAAATCATCTCAAAGGTTGGGGGTCGTCTTGTACGCCCAGTCGTCTTATACGCCGGAAAATCAGTGAGCCCGGGAAGGCACACCCTCCCCTCTCACTGTGGAGGAAGCAGGGCAGGCTGGCGTCTGGCAGGAGCCGGCAGGGCAGTCCTGCGCACGCGCACGCTCCCCACCTGTTAAGGAGCACTCTTTAGCAGCTGGGGAGCGCGCGCATGCGCAGGACTGCCCTGCCGGCTCCCACCCGACGCTCTTCCCTCTTGAGGCAGCATCTCCAAGGACTCCTTAGGAGCCGGGGAGCGATGCTGCCTCAAGAGGGAAGAGCGTCGGGCGGGAGCCAGCAGGGCAGTCCTGCACACACGCGCACTCCCCAGCTGCTAAGGAGTGCTCCTTAACAGCTGGGGAGCATGCGCGTGCACAGGACTGCCCTGCCGGCTCCCGCCAGACGCCAGCCTGCCCTGCTTCCTCCACAGTGAGAGGGGAGGGCGTGCCTTCCCGGGCTCGCTGATTTTCCGGCGTATAAGACGAAAAATCTTGAAAATCATCTCAAAAGTTGGGGGGTCGTCTTATAGGCCCAGTCGTCTTATACGCCGGAAAATACGGTAGTAATAAAACTTGATTACATATTTCAGCCCTAATCAAAACAGGTAATGCAGTAGAAATTCAGAATCTGGATGGAAGAAAGTTGGCTGAAGAGAAGTTGGCTTTGGGTTTGTGGTCTAACAACTGAAAAGTACCATTTTTTACTCCAATAGAATTCAACTCTAATCTTTAGAGGTGATCTGCAATCTAAAGGCCTTCCTAAATGTTTCTGCTCAATGAACAGATGGCAGCTGTGGCTAGGAGGACTTTTGACTTATTCACCAACAGTAGCCTTGGATGCTCTCAGTTTTTAATGTTCTAGTCATCCTTCATTTGGCTTACTATAATGTGGTATACATGGGGCTGCCCTTGAAACTACATCTACATCTTGGTGATCATGCTGCATTGCACTTAATGTGCTTTTAGGTATGATGCAGGGTGTTGGATGTCACTTATGACCCCAATTCTAATCATATTTCACTTTATGTAAGTTCATGGTATAAGTGGTTCTTTTAACTCAGTGAATATACTTGTGCAGGGGTAGGCAACCTCGGCTCTTTTATGACTCATGGACTTCAACTCCCAGAATTCCTGAGGTTGCCTACCCCTGTACTTGTGGATATATTCTACATACTGTCTGTGATGCATTCATTTCTTCCTGTTCCTTATCCGCTTCTTCGCTTGTTTCTGAGCAGGAATCAAATGTATCATTATAATATTCTTCTGCAGTAAGAGGATCCTCTGGGATCTCTGTAATAAAAGTAGATTTAATTTGTGAATGACAATAAATTTTAATGCAGGTGGTTCTCAACTTACAACTGCAATAGGGACAGACAATTCATTGTTAAGAGGTGCACTTATTAAATGAGACAACATGTAATTGCAACTTGAATATTCCATGCTGGCTTCCCTGCTGACTTTGCTTGTTGGAAGCCTGGGTGAAAAAATTCCAGTTGGTGATCATATAATTATGAGGTGCTCTGACTGTTGAAAGTATGACAACAAGTCATACATTACTGTTTTCAGTAGCATCGTAACTTTGAACAGTTGTTAAATGGTTGTAAATCATGGACTTGACTTTTGAATGTAGGTGTAGGATTTGTGTAGTTCAATACAAATGACTGGAGTCAATTATAGCTTTAGCAGAAAGTATTTCAGCTCCCAAAGTGAAGGGATCAATTTCTCCTTATTCCCTCTATTCATTGTTCCCAATCCCCATATAAACATGTTCTTGAGGGTAACATTTAGCATTTAGCATGACAAGCTGTAGAGTTAAAGGGAAATCAGCTATTCCAGTTTATGTTTAATACTGAATTCAGACCCAAAGGTCTACTACATTCAGTTCTTAAAAACTGAAAAATGAATTCAAGATACACATGCAAAATATATCATATTTACCTGGTAGAAATATAACCTTGATCTTAATATGAATCCCTTCACAAAGAAAGACTAGATAGAAGTAGTTGACAGGGCACTAGAGGAACATGTGCCTTTGTTGTTGTTGTTGTTAGCTGCGAAGTCGTGTCCGACCCATCGCGACCCTATGGACAACATTCCTCCAGGCCTTCCTGTCCTCTACCATCTTCTGGAGTCCATTTAAGCTCACGCCTACTTGTTCAGTGACTCCATCCAGCCACCTCATTCTCTGTCGTCCCCTTCTTCTATTGCCCTCGATCTTTCCCAGCATTAGGCTCTTCTCCAGTGAGTCCTTCCTTCTCATTAGGTGGCCAAAGTACTTGAGTTTTAGCTTCAGGATCTGGCCTTCTAAAGAGCAGTCAGGATTGATCTCCTCTAGGACTGACCGGTTTGATCGCCTTGCAGTCCAAGGGACTCGCAGGAGTCTTCTCCAGCACCACAGTTCAAAGGCCTCAATTCTTTGGCGCTCAGCCTTTCTTATGGTCCCAACTTTCACTTGCATACATTGCAACTGGGAAGACCATAGCCTTGACTATACGCACTTTTGTTGACAGGGTGATGTCTCTGCTTTTTAGTGTGCTGTCTAGATTTGCCATGGCTTTCCTCCCCAGGAGCAAGCGTCTTTTAATTTCTTGGCTACAGTCCCCATCTGCAGTGATCTTGGAGCCCAGGAAAATAAAATCTGTCACTACCTCCATTTCTTCCCCATCTATTTGCCAGGAATTGAGAGGGCCAGATGCCATGATCTTGGTTTTCTTAATGTTAAGTTTCAACCCAACTTTTGCACTCTCCTTCTTCACCTGCAACAAGAGGCTCTTTAGTTCTTCTTCACTTTCTGCCATTAGAGTGGTATCATCTGCGTATCTTAGGTTGTTGATATTTCTTCCGGCAATCTTAATTCCAACTTTTGATTCATCTAGCCCTGCCTTTCTCATGATGTGCTCTGCATATAAGTTAAATAGGCAGGGCGACAGTATACAGCCTTGCCGGACTCCTTTCCCAATTTTGAACCAATCAGTGGTTCCGTGTCCAGTTCTCACTGTTGCTTCTTGACCCGCATATAGGTTTCTCAAGAGACAAATAAGATGGTCTGGTACTCCCATCTCTTTAAGAACTTGCCACAGTTTGTTATGATCCACACAATCAAAGGCTTTAGCATAGTCAATGAAGCAGAAGTAGATGTTTTTCTGGAACTCCCTAGCTTTCTCCATGATCCAGCGTATGTTCGCAATTTGATCTCTAGTTCCTCTGCCTCTTCGAAATCCTGCCTGTACTTCTGGTAGTTCTCGATCCACATACTGCTGAAGTCTAGCTTGTAGGATTTTAAGCATGACTTTACTAGCATGAGAAATGAGTGCAATGGTGCGATAGTTTGAACATTCTTTGGCACTGCCTTTCTTTGGAATTGGAATGTAAACTGATCTTTTCCAATCTTGTGGCCACTGTTGAGTTTTCCAAATTTGCTGGCAAATTGAGTGTAGCACTTTTACTGCATCGTCTTTTAAGATTTTGAATAGCTCAGCTGGAATACTGTCACTTCCACTAGCTTTGTTGTTGCTCAGCTTTTCTAAGGCCCACTTCACTTCACATTCTAGGATGTCTGGCTCGAGGTCAGTGACCACCTCATTGTGATTATCAGGGACGTTAAGCTCATTCTTGTATAGTTCTTCTGTGTAATTTTGCCACCTCTTCTTAATCTCTTCTGCCTCTGTTAGGTCCCTGCCATTTTGGTCCTTTATCATGCCCATTTTTGCATTAAACGTTCCCTTCATTTCTCCAATTTTCTTGAAAAGATCTCTGGTCCTCCCTATTCTATTGTTTTCTTCTATTTCTTTGCACTGTTCATTTATAACATGTGCCTGGGCAAATCTAAAAGGATTTTCCTATTTTGAAGGTAAATTATTAGAGCTAAATAAATGTTGTCTATTAAATACAATATAATGTATTGATATTAATATATTAAATAATATATACTGGCAAATATATTGGCAAATGAATAGAATTTATTTAGATTTTAGTTATTATGATCAGGCAACATCCCTGAAAATGTTTGTTTTTGGGGTTACCATGCAACAAGCTTGAAATTATTTGCTTTTCTAAAAACAGTTTATGGAGAATATATCCTATAGTGTTTGCATTCATTCTTTATTCTTAGGCATATTTCTGTATTTAATAAAAACTGACACATACAATATACAACCCAGGTCAACAATGGATTGCTCGGTTTAACCAAGTATTTCATTTTCGTGAACTATGATCACTGGACACATCACTATTTAAGGCATACAAGGTAAAATGAGAAAATTATAATACTGTGTTGAAGTAAAAACATAGCTTTAAAACTAGACCTAGTAGCAGCATACTTGGGTTGCTACTGAAAACTCATGGTTGCAGATATAAACTAGACTTCATTTCCTACATATCTCTTACTTTGCTTTGACCTCTCAATTTCAATTTTTTTTTGTTAAGTAATGCTTTCTTGAACCACTTTCAGAAATGTTAATTTTCCAAATGTTACACAAACCTTGTTGCTGCTTACTATAGATCTGTAGCACTGTCATTATATTTCCAATTAGCAGCAAAAGCCTATCATAATATTGAAAAAACTGTTTGGATGCCATTTCCTAGGAACCCACTGAAATCTATAGTTAGGCTGGGTCTGAAACAGAAATGGTATGACCAAGTCAGAATTTCTTAAAATTAGCAGGATTTGCAGAGGAAGAAATGACAGACTGAAGACAGCTTGGTGAAAACCAGAGCCAGCGACCGTGGTGAAATGCAGAACTGGTGAGTAGACCAGCTGTTCCTCATAAGGAGAATGCAAGATAGAAGTCTCCAGTGATTTTAGAGCTTTAGGAGAGGAGAGAATAGCCATCTTACTCTAACAAAAATCAGTGCCTTTGAAAAGATTCTAAGTTCATATACTTCATTTTCTAATCACTTTCAGAAATTGCTTGTTAGCTGCTTTTCAGCTATTAGAAACCATTCTAACCATCTGATATGTTTTGAGGTACTGGGTGAATTTCCTTTCATCCTTAACAAAATAAATTTTAGATACAAGTTTAAGAAAAAAAATTCTTTGCAATAAACAGCAAAAGGGTGATTGAAACTTTGATTTCATAAAGTTACAAATAAACTAAGGATCCAGATAATCTTGGAATTAACTATAAAGATTCCTTCTGTGTTTTGTTTTGATATTTTTGAACAAAAACATAATTAAGAATTTAAAAATTCGATATTAGAGGCTATGAAAGATTAAAATTAAACAACACATAAATTTGACTTACAGTTACAGAATGAAGCACAATATACTAACATCGAAAATATTGAAAAGTGGACTGAGAAATTAATATTAATAGTGTCAAGAGACAGAGATTTGCATCACTGGCGAAACTGTATCTAAAAGATGTTATTGAAAGTGTTGCCTGACAAGATTAAGAATGAGTTTAAAGTAGATTTACAAATGACAAACTACAAGAATGATAAGAAAAAGATGTTACAATGATTGCACAAAAGAAACCAGCTGATGCCTTAATAATTAAAAAGGATGTACAAATGATAAACCAAGAGAGTGACCTGGATAATTTTTCTATATTGGATTTGCAAAAGAGGCTTATTAAAGCTTGAAGAATTCTTGAGAAGGGATAAAGAAGAAATGAAAATTATATTGTAGTATCTGGTAATGAACTTTTATTAATTATTTATTTATTTTATTAATTTAATTTATATACCGCCCTTCTCCCGAAGGACTCAGGGCGGTGTACAGGGCAATGCAATAAAATACAATTACCAGATTTATGAAGAAAACCTCTTCTGCTCCCTCAGTAGGACAATCTAGTCCAACAACACAGGGATCTATTGAAGCCATGTTGCAATGTGAAAAATAAGCACTGCTCAAGCAAAACACAGACTTCATTAAAATTGCTTCAAGAAATGATGCTACGTAATCAAGAGGCATTGGAAAGAAATCACCTGGAAATACAGGAAAATCATAAAAAAATACAAAGTAAACTTGAGAAAGTAAGTGAAGAAATCTTGGATATAAAGGGAAAATTTGAAGCTCAAAATCAAATGATAATTAAAAATCAACAGAAAATACACAAAACTGAAGAAAAAACAGATGAGAATGATAAAAAGATAGAAATGTTATTACAAGAAATTTTCTGTGACATCAGGACTGAAAACATGATGCTTTATGGATTTGTCTTCATATAAAAGAGGACATACAGTCTGAAGAGCTTTGACATAATTGGCTATAAATTAAAAGGGGGTAAAGTGTTATAAAAATATTTGTACCTCTGATTATATTTGAAAGTCACTCTTCCATATATTTCTTTTCTCTCTCCTCACTATATTTTTCTTTTTTTCTATTTTCAGCTTTTCATTCTTTCTATTCTTTCTTTTTTTAGTTTTCACTAGATTCTACTATGGTAATTAATATATTTAGCAAAAATTATAAAATCATCATCATCATGTTATTCTCATTCACAAAAAATAAGTAGATATATATATAAAGCATAGCATGAATATTGAGTTTTAGATATTTTTAATAACTTAAAGCCTTTTGCCACAAATGAAACTGTAAAAAATAATAACATGCAACATGCCCAAATTTGTACTTGGGAAATTATCAGCTTCTTCAAAGATAGGTAAGCTACAAGTAATGAGGGATTTTCTTCTTAGCTTAATATAAAACTGGCGCAAGAGAGATACTTAGAAATAAAGAATTCTAAGCTCCTGAAGTTGATTATTAGAAGAAAATCCATCTTCATTTCACATAGAAATCTACTCAAAGCTATCACAGACTCTCTTCATTTTAATAGCATTAGGGTGGGTGGGTGAGTTACAGAGAGAACAATTAAATTAAAGATGTTAAATTATTAGAAATTAGAAATACTTGCTGTATTGAAAGGCATATAATGGATCTAAATCTATTTTCTGCCTATTTATGCTGGGAGTCTAGGGGGACCAAACACCATGGTTTTTATTTTATTTTATTTTAATCCCATTTATATCCCGCCCTTCTCCGAAGACTCAGGGCGGCTTACAATTTAAGCACAAACCAATGTGCTTAGCAATTTTATTACTTACCTCCTTCACAAACCAAAAAATGTTCCAATTTCTAGAAATCTGTTCCAATCAGCTTTCAGTCACAGTGTAAACAGTAAGTGGCACGCAGCATAGGAAACTTTCATGCATGAGTAACTGAATGGGTTGATTGGCATATGTAGGCAATGTTAGCATCATACGATACCATATGTTGATTGCAACATCCAGATGATCAATAAACAGCAGGAGTATCGCAAACAGTGAATTATAGTAAGAAGTGACAAGGATAAAATTTGCTTTGCCTATAATTTAAAAAATATACTAGCAAACAGTAACTGTCTGGAATTACTGCAAATTACTTATTTACTAACATTAGCTTCTATTTGTTTTTGTAAATATTGCTGCTGCTACAATTTTTCCCCTAGGACTCTTAGATAACTGAGTCATGTATTAAAAATTAATACATGTACAAAATATATAATTTTACATGTTCTGGTTTTGTCTGTTGGAAATCTGGTTACCTTAGCCACATAAGTAGGAACCAAAATAATTGCCAGTGGATTGAATATTAATGTAGTATATTCTATGTGGATACACACTGGGGCTTTTCAATTCAACAATGCTATCTATCAGACCTAGGATATAAGCCTTCTTTGTTACAGAACATTATTCCCCAGAAATACATATGGCTCCCACTCTGATAGTATAGGGAACTAAGGTGGACATTCAGTCATTGTGGGTTATTTTGGTTATGTTTTTTTCCCCATACATGCATGATGCCCACATTCATTTGGAACTTAGGGTCTCTACAATTAAATAAATAAATAAATATTTTAAAAGGGATGCCAGGCATGCCTTCTCAGTTACAGCACAGGAGACGTAATGAAGCAAATATTTAACTTAAATCTAATATCATTATTCCGAAACTGCTTCCTTTTATTTATTTAAACTTTTCCTTTGGACACTTGGTAAAAGGTAACTTACTTAGCAAAACTAACGACTAACTGCTATGGCATATGTTTTATTTTTATGCAATATTTGTATATATACATATGCACACATCAGTAAAATGACTTTAATTTCATCAATTGGATATATATATATATATATATATATATAGATATAGATAGATAGATAGATAGATAGATAGATAGATAGATAGATAGATAGATAGATATATTGAATATTTTGAATATTCCTCTCATGTTTAGTAGTTATAAATATAAATAAAAAACCTCTAGGCAAAATTAAAGAGCATGTAGTTTTTAAAAATAATAATAATAATAATAATAATAATAATAATAATAATAATAATAATAATAATAATAATACAAAAAGTCTGGATAGTGGACGTGGACGTGGCAGTGCCTGGAGACAGCAGAATAGATGAGAAAGAACTGGAGAAGATAACAAAATAAAAAGACCTACCAACAGAAATAGAAAGACTGTGGCAAAGGCAAGCAAGGGTAGTACCAAGAGTAATAGGCCCCTTGCGTGCAATCCCAAAACAACTGGAGCACCACTTGAACACCATTGGCATTGACAAATTCGCCATTAGTCAATTGCAAAAGGTGGCCTTACTAGGAACTGCTTTCCTGCAACAATATCTATAATACCATCAAACATCCACATCTGCCTATCCCAGGTCCTTGGTAAGGACTCAATAGGTAGACAAAAATGCCAAATCCAGTCTGAACATCTGGCTGACTGTGCGATGATGATGATGATTAATAATAATGATGATGATGATGATGATGATGATGTTGGAAGGGACCCTGGAGGGGCAGTATATAAATCCAAATAAATAAATAAATAAATAAATACTGGTGCAGCACTAACAGCCCCATTCATGCATGGGCCGCACAAACCACCCGGGCTAGTGGCGCATGCGCAAATGGGCTGTAGACACTCATGCTGCGCTAGCGTCACCATTTGTGTCAGTGCACATGTGCAAATGGGGCCATGGGCACTAGCATGAGTGGGGGATGCACACACATGTGCGAAGAGGCCACTAGCTGCTGTGGGGGTGCATGTACCAGCAAGCCATTTCTTTGGCCCGCTGGCCAAGAGCCGACAGCGCAGGATTGGGCAGCGGACCATAGGTTGGGAACCTCTGGTTTAAATGGAGTATCATTTCCAAGTATTGATAATGTCTGAAGTAAAAAAAAAGCATCATAGGTAAGATATTCATCTTAATTAGAAAAATTATAGCCAATAGTGATAAATGCAATTTATCCCATTTTAATGTCCATTTAATATGATTCCAGAGAGGCACATAGTTTTGTATTTGTATTTGTCAATATGACCCCCAAATATTTCACCTTTTTCTTAACCCTAAAACCAGACTTTTTAGTCAATATATCACAGTCTTGTGGGATCATATTCTTAATAAGCATTGTTGGTTTCTGTTTGTTTATTTTAAAACCCACTAAAACTCCAAACTCATTTACCGTATATACTTGAGTATAAGCCAAATTTTTCAGCCCACTTTTTGGGCTGAAAAAATCCACTTCGGCTTATACTCCAGTCAACAAAAAAAAGAACTGTCCCTTCATTCGGAACAGGCTGCTGAGAGAAGGGAGGGCTGGGCTCCGCACGGCTGCCTCAGCAGTTGGCGCGGCCGCGGGTCCGGCGTTCGCCTGCCGAACAGCTGATGGGCGCGGGCGCAGCTGGGCCTTCTCTGATGCTGGGTAGTTGCCACCGGTCGTGCTCCCCCGATCCCCACTGTGTTGTCGAGCCCGTAGGGCTTGACACCTGGCAGCACATCCCGCAGGGAAGGTCTGCTAGGGAGGCGGCAGTCAAGCGTTGTTTCCCTCCTCGTGAGTGTGTGTGTGTGTGTGTGTCAGACACGCGGGAATGGCTGGCAAGGAAGCGGCGTCCCCCCCTCCTGTGTGTCGGGCCCACGGGGCTTGACACACAGAGAAACGCAAATGCCGGACTGCCGCCACCTTTACTAGCCATTCCTGCAGGTCTGACACACACACACGCACGAGGGGGAGAAACAATGCTGGACTGCCGCCACCTCTGCCAGCCCTGCAAGTCTCTGCCGCTTCTCCAACGTGGAGATTTCCAGAGGTATTGGATTTCCAAGGAGACGCAGACTGCAGGGCAAGTCGGCCGAGTGCCTTGGCGACATTCCGGCAAGGCAAAAGGCACAAAGGGGGCAGGGGTCCCTCAGGCCGGCTGGGGAGGGGGAAAGCGCGTGCTCTCGGCTGGCTTAACCCAGTTCCATTTTGCAAGGCAAAAAGGAGCCGGGAGAGGGAAGCAGGGAGGAGCTCTCCGCCCACCCTCTCTCCCGCCTTTCATTCCCCGCGTTGAACAGCGCGAGTACACACGCTACGTGAGTGGAGACGCATCCCTCCCTCCGGCCAGCTTGTTCTGCTCTCGCTCCGTCCGTACAAAACAACTGTTATCCAGCTTTATTTACTCCTGCCCGAGCCAGCAGGGCTTACGTTCTCCTCTTCTCCCCCTCCCCCTCACTGGAGCGCTGCCTGCCGCCTTTATTCCCCCCGCCCCCTCCGCAGAACAAAGGAATGCGAGGCGCCGAGGCAGCCTCCTCCAGCCAGCCCCTTCCACCGCGCGCGCTTCTCGCCCAGTCATAACAACCAACGCCTTAAGGACTGCTGCGAGTCCTCCGGCTCCCTTCTCCGGTCGTCGCGGCCGCCGTCGCCCTCCGCCCCGGCAGAGGCTTGCAGGGCTGGCAGAGGTGGCGGCAGTCCAGCGTTGTTTCTCCCACTCGTGTGTGTGTGTGTGTGTGTGTGTGTGTGTGTTTGTGTGTCAGACCCGCAGGAATGGCTAGTAAAGGTGGCGGCAGTCCGGCATTTGCGTTTCTCTGTGTGTCAAGCCCCGTGGGCCCGACACACAGGAGGGGGGTACGCCGCTTCCTTGCCAGCCATTCCCGCGGGTCTGACACACACACACACACACACACACACACGCACGAGGAGGGAAATAACGCTTGACTGCCGCCTCCCTAGCAGACCTTCCCTGCGGGATGTGCTGCCAGGTGTCAAGCCCTACGGGCTCGACAACACAGTGGGGATCGGGGGAGCACGACCGGTGGCAACTACCCAGCATCAGAGAAGGCCCAGCTGCGCCCACGCCCATCAGCTGTTCGGCGGGCGAACGCCAGACCCACGGCCGCGCCAACTGCTGAGACAGCCGTGGGTAGCCCAGCTGGTGGAACCCGCCCGGCTCCGGAGACAGCCCGGCCACGCCTGCGCCCATCAGCTGTTCGGTGGGCGAACGCCCAACGCCGGTGGAACCCACCCGGCTCTGGGGACAGCCCGGCCACGCCCGCGCCCATCAGCTGTTCGGCGGGCGAACGCCAAATGCCGGTGGAACCCGCCCGGCTCTGGGGACAGCCCGGCCACGCCCACGCCCATCAGCTGTTCAGCGGGCAAACGCCAAACGCTGGTGGAACCCGCCCGGCTCTGGGGACAGCCCGGCCACGCCCGCGCCCATCAGCTGTTCAGCGGGCGAACGCCGGACCTGCGGCCACGCCAACTGCTGAGGCAGCCGTGGGGAGCCCAGCCGGTGGAACCCGCCCGGCTCTGGGGACAGCCCGGCCACGCCCGCGCCCATCAGCTGTTCGGCGGGCGAACGCCGAACGCCGGTGGAATCTGCCCAGCTCTGGGGACAGCCCAGCCACGCCTGCGCCCATCAGCTGTTCGGCGGGCGAACGCCAAACGCCGGTGGAACCCGCCCGGCTCTGGGGACAGCCCGGCCATGCCCACGCCCATCAGCTGTTCGGCAGGCGAACACCGAAGGAATCTGCCTGGCTCTGGGGACAGCCCGGCCACGCCCGCGCCCATCAGCTGTTCGGCGGGCGAACGCCGAACGCCGGTGGAATCCGCCCGGCTCTGGGGACAGCCCGGCCACGCCCGCGCCCATCAGTTGTTCGGCGGGCGAACGCCGAACGTCGATGGAATCCGCCCGGCTCTGGGGACAGCCCGGCCACGCCCATCAGCTGTTCGGCAGGCGAACGGCGAACGCCGGTGGAACCCGCCCGGCTCCGGGGACAGCCCGGCCACGCCCGCGCCCATCAGCTGGTCGGCGGGCGAACGCTGAACGCCAGTGGAACCCGCCCGGCTCTGGAGACAGCCCGGCCACGCCCACGCCCATCAGCTGTTCGGCGGGCGAATGCTGAACGCCGGTGGAACCTACCCGGCTCTGGGGACAGCCCGGCCATGCCCGCGCCCATCAGCTGTTCGGCGGGCAAACGCCGGACCCGCAGCCGCGCCAACTGCTGAGGCAGCCGTGGGGAGCCCAGCCGGTGGAACCCGCCCGGCTCCGGAGACAGCCCGGCCATGCCCGCGCCCATCAGCTGTTCGGCGGGCCAACGCCGGTGGAACCCGCCCGGCTCTGGGGACAGCCCAGCCACGCCCGCGCCCATCAGCTGGTTGGCGGGCGAACGCCGGACCCGCGGCCGCACCCACGGTCAGGGGCAAACGGGGGCGGCCATGAACGGCCACAGAGCACACGTGCCGGCAGTTATGGCTGGGAGAAGGCTGGAGACGGCTGCCGTGGTCGCGCAGCTCCATCAACTGAGGCGGCAAGAAACAGCTGCCGGCGGAGTCAACGAGCAGCTCGTCGTGGCACAGAATATAGATATGTTGCTAAGAAGGGGCCAAGCTTATACTTATACTCGGCTTGTACTCGAGTCAATAACTTTTTCCAGTTTTTGGGGTAAAATTAGGGGTCTCGGCTTATACTCGTGTCGGCTTATACTCAAGTATATACAGTAATTTCCTCATTAAATATTCTATATTATTTTGGGGTCTTGCAAGAATATAACCAAATCATTAACAAATACCTCAATTTTTAAACTTCCTTCTTGATACTTATATCTGTTATTTTCTCATCTTGCCTTATATCTCTATTCAAAACTTCCAACACCAAAATAAACAAGGGAGCGAGGGACATCCTTTATCATTTTGATTACACATGAATTGCTTAAATCACAATTAATAATTTTTGCTTGCTGTGACATATAATCAGCCTTAGCTCCTTGAATAAAATTCTCTTCAAAGTCCATTTCTTCCAGAACTGTAAGCACAAAAGCCCAGTTTAGATGGTCAAAGGCCTTCTCTGCATCTAAGCTGCCTACTTTCCATTTTGGTATTGTAAATATTCAATAATATTCAAAACTGCCCTCATGTTGTCCCTTAACTGTCTTTTTGGCAAAAAACCAGACTGATCTTCATAAATATATGCCTGGAAGACCTTCTTTAATTTTTCTACCAAAACATAGTCTTTGTTTAATAATGAGTTTGGTCTGTAATTCTCTATCTTCTTAACATCTTGATCTTCCTTCGGTAGTAACACAATGGTATTTGTATCTTTCCCCCTTGTAATATATTGTTCATTATATCCTTTAGTAGCTGAAGAAGCTGAAACATTTATAATATTGACTTGTAAGGCCATCTAGACCTCGAGCTTTAAGTGATTTCATTTTTAATAGCTTTTGATATTTCAAAGGTACTTGCTAGGTCATTCATAAGTTGTCTCTGAGTTTGTGAGTTAGGCCACTGTTGTCTTAATAAATATTCATCTATTTTAGACATATCTAACTTCTGCATTTTATACAAATTGGAATAAAAATTATGAGAAGGTTTTCTTATAAGCTTATTATCTGTTATTACATTGTTGCCTTCACAAATTTTCTTGATCATTCTGTTTTCCCTTTCCTTTCTTAATTTATATGCCAACCATCTTCCTGGTTTGTTTGCAAACTCAGTGTCTTTGCTTCACATAATTCAGTTTTATTTCTATTTCTTGAACTGTTAACATAGACAACTGTTGCTGTAATAGTTTGATTTGATGTAAAATTTTAGAGTCCTTAAGTGTCTTTTGCAGTCAGAGGCCTTTCCAGAAGGCCTCTGACTGCAAAATGCAGGCCGGAGCTCCATTCAGCTGCAGAATGAAGCTTCTCCTTCAGCCACAGAAGAAGTGGGCTGACTAGGTGGGGCTGTCAGGTGACAGCCTGTCAGGTGAGTGGAAAAAACATCCCCCGAAAATAAGACCTGGTGCCTCTTTTGGAGGAAAAATAAAATAAAAATAAAATAAGACCAGGTGTTTTTTCAGGGAAATATGGTATTAATGTACCGTATATACTTGAGTATAAGCCGAATTTTTCAGCCCACTTTTTGGGCTGAAAAATTCCACTTCGGCTTATACTCCAGTCAACAAAAAAAACTTACTGAGGACTTGTGCGCGGCCGAGGCTTTGGTGCTTCCGGGATCGCGCGCACCTCTCCCAAGCCACCGCCGTCCGGAGACCTGCCGAAGTTTGGGGAGGTTTGGGGAGGTGCGCGCGCACCTCCCCAAACCTCCCCAAACGTCGCCGGGTCTCCGTTCCTCCGAGCCCTGCCTGCCTGCTTCTTTCCACAGCGGAAAGAAGTAGGCAGGCAGGGGGCGGAGGAACGGAGACCCGGCGACGTTTGGGGATATTTGGGGAGGCGCCCAAACCTCCCCAAACGTCGCCGGGTCTCCGTTCCTCCGCCCCCTGCCTGCCTGCTTCTTTCCGCTGTGGAAAGAAGCAGGCAGGCAGGGCGCAGAGGAACGGAGACCCGGCGACGTTTGGGGAGGCGCCCAAACCTCCCCAAACGTCGCCGGGTCTCCGTTCCTCCGAGCCCTGCCTGCCTGCTTCTTTCCGCTGTGGAAAGAAGCAGGCAGGCAGGGCGCAGAGGAACGGAGACCTGGCGACGTTTGGGGATATTTGGGGAGGCGCCCAAACCTCCCCAAACGTCGCCGGGTCTCCGTTCCTCCGAGCCCTGCCTGCCTGCTTCTTTCCGCTGTGGAAAGAAGCAGGCAGGCAGGGCGCAGAGGAACGGAGACCCGGCGACGTTTGGGGATATTTGGGGAGGCGCCCAAACCTCCCCAAACGTTGCCGGGTCTCCGTTCCTCCGCCCCCTGCCTGCCTGCTTCTTTCCGCTGTGGAAAGAAGCAGGCAGGCAGGGCGCAGAGGAACGGAGACCCGGCGACGTTTGGGGAGGTTTGGGGAGGCGCCCAAACCTCCCCAAACGTCGCCGGGTCTCCGTTCCTCCGAGCCCTGCCTGCCTGCTTCTTTCCGCTGTGGAAAGAAGCAGGCAGGCAGGGCGCAGAGGAACGGAGACCCGGCGACGTTTGGGGATATTTGGGGAGGCGCCCAAACCTCCCCAAACATCGCCGGGTCTCCGTTCCTCTGCGCCCTGCCTGCCTGCTTCTTTCCACAGCGGAAAGAAGCAGGCAGGCAGGGCGCAGAGGTCCGGAGACCTGCCGACGTTTGGGGAGGTTTGGGGAGGTGCGCGCGCACCTCCCCAAACCTCCCCAAACTTCGGCAGGTCTCCGGACGGCGGCGGCTTGGGAGAAGTGCGCGCGATCCTGGAAGCACTGAAGCAAGTCCTCGGTAAGCTCCGGGCGGTCACTTGCTTCGTGTCTCCTGAGGGAAGGGGGGGCGACTGGAGCGGGCGTGTTTCCTCGCCTGCTGGGCGCCGCGATTTGCCCGGGGGAACGCGCGGGCCCCGAATAGCAGCATGGAGCGAGGAAGCGGACAGCCAGGGCTTCCCGGAGAGCCAAGGCCACACAGGGTATTCCTGTGTATTCAGGCTTGCAAAATGGCGGATCGAGCCTCTGCTGGCGGCAGAGGCTTGCAGAACGGCGGATCGGCTTATACTCGAGTCAACAACTTTTTCCAGTTTTTGGGGGTGAAATTGGGGGTCTCAGCTTATACTCGAGTCGGCTTATACTCAAGTATATACGGTATTTTAATCTAACTGATGGATTGAATGGTCACACAGAATTCCCCCTTCATTTCTTGATTTTACTCTCACAAAAGAGAAAATCAATAGAAGGAAATATTTATAGCCCAGGGTTGAACTGTGAGGTGCTCCTGATGATGTTTCTATTTTGGTAATGAGACATCTGCAAGAATACAATCAAGCTCAGGAACACCAAGGACTTCACAAAAGAGAATAGGATTAAAAACGTGTCAACAACTGATTGTGATTACACTAAAACAGTATAAATCAAAGAATATCATGTATAAAGATGTTTAGCAGGAAATTAATTCTTCTCATGCCTTAAAGCAAAATGGAATTTGTTGCAAGTTGTTCTACTATCTGTTGCCAAACTCCTCCTCCCAACCCTAAATAAATAATTTTTTAAATGGCTATGGGTATTACAGGCGCTTATGCAATCATGAATACTAAATATCTCCTAACCCAGTCTTCTATGTATTTTAAAGGAATTGCATTTGGAGCACTCCCTAAGTATGGCTCCAACTGCCACTCATCCACTTTTGCAGGTAAAATATAAACTAAAGGCATTTGATTGTTGAATTTTATTAAGTTATCTATGAATTAATAAATCAAGGCACTTTCTTTGAACAACTGTAAAAGCTCATTTTACCCTTGCTTTAGGCTAGCTTCTGAATTCTGTGCTGAGCCTGGATGTTGATTTTGTGGACAATATATGCACTAAGCTACTGAAGTGAATAGAAATGACAGCATGTCAAGGTTTCCTGGCAGCTGCAAAGCACTCTTGCTTAGCAGTAGATAACTTGAGAACAGTTGGATTCTGCAGTCATGGTTTGACTTGGTTTCAGTCCGAGGGGAGTTAAAATTGTTGGAAATTTTCTGAAAAGAATAAATCTCCATAACTCAGCTGCCTGATATAGTAAGAAATGATCCTCTGTTAATATAAATAGCCTCATTACATTTTCTATTAGCATATATTCATCTGAACTTAATAAATTATTTTTTCCATTTTAGGCAGCCCTGGGTGGTATATGTATCATTTTGCATATTTGCTGATTTGTTCCTGTCAGCTTAGTTTTTGACCCTGACCTCTTACATTTCCTCTCAAGAACAAAAGTGAGTCATATTAAAGAGAGTTGGAGTGCAAATATACTTCGAGGGAAAATGTTAGGTAGGGGATAGAGCGAAGAGCCAAGTCCAATAATAATAAATCATTATGTTTGAGCAACTCTAGGCTGTGTGATCAAATGCCACCTTTTATTTCTTGTTGGAAGATAAATATTTATTGGTTAGAAATAATGCGTTTATGCTACAGTAAAAAAACCTACCTAATATTCTGCACCTACTGTAAGTTAAATTATAGTGCTGTGCAAATATATTCCACAGTAGTATTTCAAAATGCATGGAAACAAATATGGAGCATTCTGTTCAAACTCTTAAAGCAGATATTTCTTTTTCTAGGCTTGAGTAGTAGCTACAGAAATACTAGTTTCCGAAGCATTTCTTTTCAAGAATTTGCACAATTCACCTAACTCTAATAGGATGTTGTCTCAAAATCTGGAGACAATCACAGAAGATACTTATTGACTCTATGTTTATATTACCTCTTGCCCAGTTTTGTAGGAAAACAGCCAAAATCAGACAGAACTTGAATATTACTCAAGTTTCATGTTCCTATTTATTTGCATTTTTTCTCCTTGTGTCCTAAGTTTTCATTTATTTTGATCCCTATACTCCAATCAGCATGAATATTTACTTAAGTGGTCTGCTGGAAACAATGTGATATGGCCAAAAGAATTTATATCTCAATTAAATTTTGATGTACACTTGATCAGGTGTAGTTCATGATTACCAAATTAGCAAGAGCCACGTCGAAGCCTGGTTTCGAACATCAACCTACTTTTTCAGGAAAACACAAGCTTTTTTTAAAATTAAATTGCCATGAGTTCTAGTTCCTGCTGCATTGATGAACCAGGAAATTCGGATGGTTGCCAATGGGTCAGTGTGCTTCCTCTTTTCACTGCAAATATTCTTGCATCTTTACCTTTGTGAAAAATGTCCAGTAACTGCTTAATAGCTGCTATAATCTACCTTCTCTGCTCTATTGCCTCATCCTTATTTTTCATTTCTTCAAATAAATAAGTTATCTAGTATCATTTCAGTATGGAAAGTAGGAGCCAAGTTGTACAAGGATAATGTTGCTATCAAATAAAGGTCTCCAAACTTCTAAGCAGAATGGTCAGCTGAGCAGCATATCCACAGCCATATTGGCTAGCAATTCTGCAAGTTATGATTTCATCACATCTAGAGGAATAATGTTTGTTTTTACTGATTTTTTTATTATTGACTTCTAATAATCTATGCTCAGATATTTGGATGAACAGATGTACATGTGTGCGATATAAACATATTTATATAGTCACAGCGGGGAAAAATGGCCAGAATGGAATTGGGAATATACAACATATTCTTTTTTTTTTTTTAATTTTTTATTAAATTTATTATTTAAAAACATTGGACACAGTACCAGCGAGCTGACAAACCTTTTTGTCTACAATGTTTAAATATATATATATACATGTATATATGTACATCAAAAATACACTTAAATACACTTAGATTACAAATCGGTGAAATACCACAATATTTAAAACAGTGAGCTAGTCTGTAAAACCTAATAGAGACCTTTCTTTTTATCCATCCAAAGATACAATTTGTTCCAAATTCTATAATAGTCTGATTGATCTTTATTCTTTAATTCCAAAGTTAATTTGTCCATTTCAGCGCAATCCCAAATTTTCCTAATAACCTCTTTTTGTCCTGGGATCTCATTCTTTTTCCATTTTTGCGCAAATGATATTCTAGCTGCTGTGATAATATGGATCGTTAAGTATAGCACATCTTTAGGATATTTCTCTTTCGTGATTCCCAACAAGAAAAGTTCTGGACTAAACTCCAGATCTTGTTTCAATATTTCTTTCAGCCAAATCCAAATCATTCTCCAAAATTTTTGTGTTTTACTGCAAGACCACCACGTGTGGAAGTATGTGCCTATCTCTTCAGAACACTTCCAACATTTGGGAGATGCTGTTGTGTACATTTTTGCTAAGCGGGCTGGGGGAAGATGCCATCGGTAAAACATTTTAAATAAATTTTCTTTATACGATGAGGCCAGTGTTATCCTTTTATTCCTATCCCAAATTGTTTGCCAAGTATCTAGGTCGATGTTATGTCCTAAATTGTTAGCCCAGATCAACATGGGGTCTTTCACTTGCTCTTCAAACAGCTTATATCCCAAAAGTAATTTATAGAAATTCCTTATTTGTTTAGAGTCCGGTCCCAATAATATTTTGTCCAATGCTGTTTCAGAGGTATATATCCCCCATTCATTTTTATCCTTCCTAAATCTCGATTGGATTTGTAAGTAGGCCCACCAATCGAGTTTTATACCTTGTAATTCTAGTTCATTCCTAAGTTTCAATTCCCCCTCCTCATTCAGAATATCCTTGTATGAGATTATGTTACCCAAATCAAACAGATTTGGGTAAACTATCGCTTCAAGGGTGGATAGCCAGACCGGTATTTTGGTGTAATTGTGAGATCTAATTTTTTTCCAAGTATTGAATAGCGCTTGCCTGATCCGGTGTCTTTGAAAATGCGAGAAAAGACCTTGTTTCTCCATCCATAGGAAAGCATGCCAGCCATATTGCAAATCGTGACCCTCTAAAGTTAATAGTCTTCTATTTCTCAAGATTACCCATTCTCTAATCCAGCTCAGGGCCGCGGCGTGGTAATATAATTCCCAGTCTGGCAATCCAAAACCCCCATTTTCCTTCGTGTCTTGTAAATATTTCAATTTAATTCTTGGTTTTTTCCCCTGCCAAATAAAATTTAGTGATAATTTATCCAAATTTCGAAAAAATTTAGAGTCGAGTTGAATTGGGATATTCTGAAACAGAAACAGGATTTTAGGCAGAATATTCATCTTAATGACAGCGATTCTTCCCAATAATGAGAGTTTTAGGTTTCCCCATCTTTCCAGGTCACCTTTTATTTGATTCACTACACTATCATAATTATCCTTTTTGAGTGAAGTGCATCTAGCCGTAATGTTAATCCCTAAATATTTTATTTTCTTGACTATTTCTATATCCATGATTTCGGCCAGATTACCTTTTTGTTTATTGGTCATATTTTTAACAATCATCTTGGTCTTATTTCTATTTATTCGCAGTCCGGCAACCTCACCATATTTAGATAATTCTTCCAATAGCTTTGGTCCCGTCTGACATGGATCCTCCATAATAAAAACTAGATCGTCCGCGAAAGCTTGCAATTTAAAGGTTTCCTTTTTAATGGTTAATCCTTTTATCTTTGGGTCGTTTCTTATAGTTCTCGTTAATACTTCAAGAGTCAATATAAACAGCAACGGTGATAAGGGGCAGCCTTGCCGTGTTCCCTTTTGAATTTGAAACTTGCTAGATGCTTCCCCATTAATAATTATTTTTGCTTCCTGATTGTCATAAATTGCCCTAATTATATTTATAAACTTTTCTCCCATATTCATAAAGCTAAGCTGTTGGCACAAAAAAGACCATTTAACATTGTCAAATGCCTTTTGGGCGTCTAAGAAAAGTAATGCCATCTGTTGTTCGCTATGTAATTCATAGTACTCCAATGTATCTAATATTATTCTAATGTTGTGCTTAGTGTGTCTCTTAGCGAGAAAACCATTTTGATCTGCGTGTATGAAATCATTCAGAAATCGTTTCAATCGTTCCGCTATAATTGATGTAAATATCTTGTAGTCCGAGTTAAGAAGTGATATGGGTCTGTAATTTTGGATTAATGTATGGTCTGTGTTATCTTTCGGAATAAGGGTTATGTTTGCCTCTAGCCAAGATTTAGGCGTCCTTGCGCCTTCTAATACTGCGTTAAATACCTCCACTAGGGGTTGAGCTAGGATATTTTGTAATTCTTTATAAATCTCTGATGGAAGACCGTCGGGTCCCGATGCTTTATTATTCTTTTGTGCATTAATAGCTTTTATCACCTCAGATAGTCGAATTTCCTCGTTTAACATATTTCTGGTATCTTCTGTGACCTTAGGTAGTTTGGCTCTTTGAAAATATTCCTCCATTTTCTCCACACTTGCCTGGCTATCTTCTTTATATAAATGTTCATAAAATTCCTGGGCTATAATTTTTTTTTTTTCCTCCTGGTGGAATATTCTCCCTTCCTCATCTCGTAGTTCGTGAATCCAGTTTTTCCCCTTTTGTTTTCCCAATTTGTATGCGAGCCACCGGCCCGGTTTATTTGCATTTTCAAAAAAATTTTGTTTCGTGTTTCTCAATTGTTGTGCCAATTTCTCTTTGTCTAGAATGTTAAATTTGTGTTTAATCAGATCCATAGATTGCTTGATATTCTCTTTTTGTGGATCTTGTTGGAGTATAACTTCTAAGCTCTTATATTCCTCTTCTAATCTTTCCCGTTGTTGTCTTTTCCCCTTATTTTTATATACCATATATGCCCTCGCTACCCCTCTCATCATTGCCTTAGCTGTATCCCAATTGTTTTGTACTGAGGTGTCTATAGCTTTATTTTCCTTAAAGAAAAAACTTAGTTCTCTCTCCATCTTAGATTTGAGTTCATCTTCTTTTAAAATTGCTCTTTGAAGCGTCCATCTGGGTATTTTTTTGGAACCTTTCCAGATAAGTTTAATAGGATTGTGATCTGCCCAAGTACCTGTCGCTATATGTACCTCGTCTATTTCTGAACTAATTTCTTTCGTCATCCATACCATGTCTATTCTAGACCATGAGTTATGTCGGTTGGAGTAATATGTATATTGTCTAGCCTTACGATTTCTTTCCCTCCAGACATCTTGGATATTTAGTTCCTCAGCCAAGTTAAGAAAAGATCTCGGTAGAGTTCTTCTCTTCTTTTTCCTAAGCGTCTTTCCCATATAATCCAAATTTATATCTAGGATAGCATTAAAATCTCCTATTAAACAAATCTCCTCATAATCAATGCTACATATCTTATTGTGAAGTGTTTTGAAAAATTGTTCTTGGTTATGGTTTGGGGCATATATCTCTACCATCATGACCTTCCTGTGATTTATTATAACCTCGACTATCAGTATTCTACCCTCTTTATCGTTATAAATTTGTTTTGCAGTCAATTTTGGGTTTACATATAGTGCCACTCCTCTCTTTTTCTTGTGTCGGTCTAAGGAAACGAATAGGTTCCCTATTCTTGGTTGTACTAACAAATATTTTTGTTGTTCCTTTATATGGACTTCTTGTATTGCCACGATATCCAATTGTTGGTGAATAAGCCTATTAAAAAATTTCCGCCTTTTCACTGGCGAATTCAATCCATTAATATTCACAGACATAATACTACACTCACCTCCCTTCATCTTACTTATTTCTGGTTTTTGTGGATCTCGTGATTCGGGGCTCTCTCTCTTCCTTGTCTCTAGTTCCATGTTTCTCTGTTAACTCACCGGATTTGTTCCTTCTATCCTCTGTAGCTAAGATCTTCCCATCCATTGCCACACGTATTGTATCTCTTTCTCTTACCTCCCTTCCATCTTGATCTTCTAAATCTACTTCCTCTTGGCTATCCACAGCCATATTGGCTAGCAATTCTGCAAGTTATGATTTCATCACATCTAGAGGAATAATGTTTGTTTTTACTGATTTTTTTATTATTGACTTCTAATAATCTATGCTCAGATATTTGGATGAACAGATGTACATGTGTGCGATATAAACATATTTATATAGTCACAGCGGGGAAAAATGGCCAGAATGGAATTGGGAATATACAACATATTCTTAACATCAAGCTTTTCTTTAGAATAAAACATATATTATTTTCGTTAACATTTAAGCTGTATAAATACATTTCTGCAAATAAGCAAAGGAAAACCTGTATGACCAATTAAGATAGTGTTTCTAAACAATTTGCATCACTGGATGAAGGCAATTAACATAAAATACAAATACAAAATCAATCTAAAACCCACCACATCACATCATATGACATCACATCACACAACATTTATTTAGTTCATACTGTACATCCTCTCACAGTAGATCTGAGAGCAGGAAATAAAATGTTCTATGAATTTTAAAAAAATTAAACATAAGATATGAATCATAAAACAATAAAGTCTAGTAAGTGAAGTTTATTCCACTTGTTGCCTTTTCCTACTGCCCAGACCACCCTAACCCTAAACCTAACAAGAAGCCCTTATTCTTTTTGTCTCCCTTCCTGCTTCTGTTGAATAAAGCAATATATGAATGCACATAAAAAAGTATAAGCCCTCTGTTATTCAGCCATGTCTGCCATTTTGAAGCTAATGACGGCTGCTATAGATACTTGCAATCTTTGCACATTCTGAAGCATATTTTCTCCCTTCAAATCCAAAGTGCTGCCCAGCCCTGATAGTTTGGTAACAATTTTGTGAGGAATTCTAGGTTCCCATGGCTTTGAGAAGGATACAAGTAATTTGATTGATTTTGTGCCATCAAAATGATATTGACTCTTAGGTGCTACATAGTTTTTTGGGGGGATGTCCCCAATCTAGTCCTACAGTAGTGGCCAAAATTGTGGAAACCGTTTGGGAAAAGTGTACAGTAGAAATCCCACCTTTGGTTAAGTTTCCACCAATTTTTCTTCTCATTTCTTTATAACTGTAGCCTTGTTCACTTAATAATACTATTTTACATCGCTTTCTGGGCAACTAGTCAACTCTTTGCACCATTTCTTTAATTTTATTACGTTTTACAAGTTCACTAAATGAAAGGAAAAAAAACAACCAACCAACTTGATAGCGATCACATAACACACTGACAAATGTCCTCCTCTCAGCTTCAATACATGACATCAATAACTGAATCCTACTGTGATCTGATTGGCTCATTGCCAAAACAAGATGACACCTGATTGGCTCTCTAAATACTCATGCTCATTGGCTACAATCAGATGAAGGAAAGCTACCTGATATCAGCCTAAACAAGTTGTGCTTCCTTTTTTCTGGTTATTTGACTATACCTTTTCATAGAATACAGTACAGATAATTGAACAAACTATGTTGCATTACATTCTTGATTAAATTATCTTTTCATTGATAAATAATTTTATGGTACTACTCCCAAAAAAAGTGGTATTCTCCATCAAACCTAAAAAATATACTTTTCCCAAAAGGTTTCCACAATTTTGGCCACTACTGTACAGGTCTTCCAACAGTCCCTGGTCACTGTAATTGAATCCACCTGCTTTTTCTTGAGATATACGAGGTACCTACTTCTTCATAGAAACCTGAAGTAAAAATAGCAGGAAAGCCAAGCCAAGCATATTGCCAGTATATTAATCTCTGTCTGTAGCATAGATTGGCAAAAATCCATAAAATGACAGAAGTCCCTAATCTATGTACCTCTGGATAAAGTGCTATACTGCATATCAAAATGAATACATGTGATTCTACTGAAAGCAATTTACCCCTAGGAAATCAAACTCTCACATAACAAAATATTTTTTCTTATATAAATTAAGCAGTAGAAACTGTTATATTATTTCAGATTGTGTTTTATTGATCTGCAGCTATGGAAATTCAGTCTAAGTGTTTCTTACCTGGACAATTCCCATTGTGCTATTGATAAAAAAATAAAACAAAGTTATCAAAGCACACTCCTCAATTAACTGCTTTCCACTTTATTTACTCTTATGCCTGCCTATTCAATATTTGTTTTGGGAACAGTTTCTTAGTATTTTAGGACACATAGGCATTATCAAGTAAGGAAGGCTAATACTTCTCAGATGAATTAGGTAATACAATTTTATTTGTTATCCTCCAGATTTTATAAAAGTATCAAAAAATTATTAAATATATCTGCTGTGATATTAAAATCACGGTTAATCACTTTAGATTAACATAAAGCAGACAATAAATTTTTCCATCAAATAATAGCTATAGATTTTCTTTGCAGCATTTGAAAGCTACACAAAGCGATCACCTGTGTATAACTTTCACATAAAAGAAACACATAGCACCAAACACATGCTATATTTTCATAAAGAGATCATTGTAATGCAATATTATAAGGATAGACTAGGAGAGAGTTGGATACACTGCAATCACAAGCTGTTGCAGTTCTTGAAGTCCTTTGTGATTTCTAGACCCTTTTCTAATAGACATAATCTCCATTTTAGATAAAAGAGCAAGTTCCTGTATGAACATCTCAGCCACATCTTTTTCTTTGGTGTCAACTTTTTGAGGGTAATCTACTTCTGATTTCTTATCTGTATCCATTTACTCAGCTGGGTCCAAAATTAGTTTATGTCTGATTAAGAAATCCTTGTTTTTTTATATGGAATTCAGCTTGAACATTTGCTCTTGATAAGTATCACTCCTTCAACTTTATCCCATCAGAAGACCATATTGTCAGTGTTGAGTTATTAAAAAAGATAGTTTCTAGACCCTTTTCTAATCATGTCTAAGTATTTGCCTCCCAAATATTTTGATAAAGGAAACACAAAGTGTATGTTTTAAGTCCTAAAGCAATTTAAAAACAAAATAGGCCCCAAAGTCCTATGCCTGCAAATTCTGATGTCAACCCTTTCCGTGTTCATAATGCAGCCTTTGCCAGTTTGCATAATTGCCCAACTTTCTGCAACTCTCAGAAGATCCCAAAAGTTAAATGTGGCCCCCCAAAACAAAAAATTGTTAACTTCTTTCATATTAGATTGAAAGTTTTAAAACAGAACACAATGTCAGTTAAATGTTTGCTCAGCAAAGTGTCTTAGACTTAGCCTAGTTTTTAATAAAGTTTCTTAATAGTCTATAGAATTTTGTTTCTACTGTTTAATTTATGCCAAAGGAGCTGCAGTCCAGCACTGAAGCAATAGATATATTATGCACTAGTTAATTTCATAGACTGACTCCTTTATGGACAATTATCAACTGGAAATCTATGGGCGTCCTATTGATCTTTAATTGATTGACTGCTTCAGACCTCCAGCACTATGAAAAATATACTTGATATACACATAAGATGAATTATTTCACATAGAAGAGGCTTCTGGTTTGCCACGCAGCCACTATGGATGGCTGGGAGACTTGCTCTCTCTCCCCCATCCAGTTTCGCATCGCTGGGGGGGCCTGAAAAGGGCTGAAAGTTGCCCCGAAGAGGCGACCAGCGAGGAGGGGTGCTCAATGGATCGCAGGAGAGCCGCAACTCTCCTGTTAGATCTGGCAATCCCTCCAAACCGGCAGACAAAAGGAGCAGCCATTATGGCTCCACCAGGCACCTCTTTTACACCCAAATTATTTTTGGTATCTCCTTAAGCTGCTAAGCATTCTCCCCCTGTGTTGAGGGAAGGGAGACTTTAGCCCTTCCTCCAGAAAGAGCAGCGAGTAAATACCCAGGGGCATTTTAAACGTTGAAAAAGTAACTGAATCCCAATTGGAACTTTATTTCTCAAAGCCTGTGGACTGAAAGATTCTTTATTTTTTATTATTTACTTCTGTTGAAAATCTGGGTTTTTTCTTATAAAAAGAAAAAAGAAAAACTGAAAAGATTGAAATAACTTTGGGACTCAAAGGGAAACTTTAAAAGGGGCCTGGCTGACTGCCCAGGGAAGTAGATAAGATGCATAACCTTGAGAACCTGGAAACAACAGCTGTGAAAGGCTTTGTGTTCCCTACCTAGAGAAAAAAAATCTCTCTTTTGGATTTTTTAAGTGTAAAGCCTTTAGCTTAAAATACCAATATGGAAGAAGACCAGGAACAAAATTTCCTTATAGATGAAGATCAACAAACTCTCTATATCTTGAAAACACTAATTCAAATTCTTACTACAACCAATGAAATACTAAGAGGCTATGGAAAGGAACAAGAAGACAGCCCAGATATGAAAGCCCAAACTTTGACCACAACTAAAGAATCATGTATACAAAATACAACAGAAAAAATGAAACATTCAAATACTATGACAGAAGAATCTACTATTCAACAAATATTGATATTTGAAAATCCAGAAAATACATCAACAACTTGGAAAAAGGAAAAGGTTTCTTATACAACTCTGAAGGAACTAGAGAATCTAGAAAAAGAACAGATGGATGAGAAGATAAACAATTCAGAACAACCACGTCGATATGGAAGAATAGAGATGACCCACTAGACCTACAAGTCCTCTCAAAAAAAATGGCGACCAGATGGTTTTGCCAATATCAATTAATATAATGATATTACAAGGAGATTGGTTCGATGACCCAAAAACAAGGACATGGAAGATGATTTGTCAAAGGAAAAAAGCCAGAGTAAGACTCAAGAAGAATGGAGTTTCGACCATCTTATTGAAATCTAAAACAGAATGTACTTAAATAGATAAGATGTGTATGTTGAATACAAGACATTGTTATGAACTGAGATAAAGAAAAAAATTTGGTCATTAAAATTTAGCAGTATAAATACTAATAGCTAATTTGAATATTGATTTGTGCATAAAGATCATGCAAAAGTGAATAATGTAGTTAAGCTAAAACTTATTGTTGAAAGTAATAAATAGGTCTATATGGAACGTTAAAAATGAAAATTATTAGTTTAAGCAAGAGATAGCAGATACAAAGAGGAAGGATAAAAAGAAATTTTGATTACTAAAAAAAGCTGAACACTAGCAACAAGGAAGGATATCATATTGTATCCTTAATTTGTTGGCATAGAGGGTGAAAAGTTAAGTAGACAGGATCCGTATTTTGAATATTAGATTTTGTGAGGAATGGTGATAGATGAATTGGGAAGTTTTTAAAAATCTTGGGAATGATAAATATCAAACGTTAAATCTAAATGTTAGTGGAAATTGAAACTGAAACTAGTCATTGATTGTCTAAAAGATTGTACGTTAAAACAACTAGAATATGTGTAAACTAAAAACTATGGATATATGTAGAAAGTTATTTTCTATGTAATTGATAGGATAAAACTTGCCTTTTAATTTGCAAATAGACAGTATATGTGAAGGGAAAAATAGAGGAAATGTTTATGGTAGCAATCTGAAATCTGTACTAATGATACCTGTATGTAATTGAATTACTACTACTCAGCCACCACGTTGCTTTTCAAATATGTGAATGTAATATTAGAAAATCAATACAATTTGTAAATAATAAAAAAAGAAAAGTTGAAGTGTGGACTTCAACTCCCAGAATCCTTTGCTGGCTGAGGAATTCTGGAAATTGAAGTCCACACATCTTCAAGTTGCACAGGTTGAGAAACACTGCTCTAAAAAAAAAGAATTATTTCACATAAAAATGCATATGGGTCTAATTATTTTAGACCAATTGCTTCATTTTTCTTAGATACTTAAAATTTGGTTTATTTTCCTTACAAAAATTAGTTGCATCTCATAATATTTTAATGAGACAGAGAAATGATAATATATACTTATAGTTCTTACCATGCTCTGTTGGATCAGATTCATGCAGTCTGCCTACTGTATCACTGTTCCTTTGGTTACTGCATCCTATGGAAAAATAGTCCAGTGCAATGACAGGCTGAGATTTAATGAGGTGTTCTGAACTGTCTTGATCAGTTTCCTTATTTGAAGCAATTAAAAAAAGACAAAAGTAGGATCATAATTTGGCCATAACTTAATATATTCTGATTAGAACAAATGGGATTTTCTATGAAGAATGGCTTTTTTTAAAAAAAAAATCTTATGAGTTTTTTAAACACATAAAGCTAATGGAGCCCCAAAATCAGCAAAACTATTTATGTCACATCAAATCAGGTTTTTGGAATTAGATTACCGGTAATATAGTATTTTCTTAGGAACATTTTAGGAGAAAATGAGAATTTTTATAGGAGGAAGCACACTGTTTAGAAAAAACTAAATTAGCATAATTAACAAATAATGTTAGCCACATATGGTAGGTTTCACTTGTGCAAAATAATAAATTATAAAGTGATCTCAAAATAATTTAGAATATTGGCTTTATTATATTAATTAAACTGATATATAATATGCTTAAACATAATTCATTTTCAGTTAGTTTTAAATTAATTTGTTTTAGCTACTTTCATAAATGAGTTTAAAGTATATAGTGGTTTTATAAATTTAGGACTAAAGACTATTATAATTTATACTCTTAAATATTTTTTTGAAAACTCACATATACAAGATTAATTACTACTTTCTCTACTATCTCAACTATCCATACTATGAATAAGATAAAATATTATGGAAATTCACTATAAATTTTTAGAAAAGTGAAAAGAGTAGAATCAATACTTACATGAAGTACATCTATATTAATTTGGTGAAAATTACGGGATCTAAGTTCTTGCATTCTTTTAAGATTTTCCTGATATTTTTCTTCAGCCAAATGTCTGAATGGAGAATACTGGTATCAATTGCAAATTGTAGCATCAAACAAATGATTTAAAAAAACCATTTATTGTGTAATAATGTAATGTAATGTAATGTAATGTAAATTGGCATGACAAAGAAATATAAGTACATTGATCTGTTAATTCTGAAATCTAGCAGAATGACTTGCCCTTGCTCCCGTGCATGGAGCCTGTTCCCCTCAGGCACCTGATGCACATTGGCCTTGCCTTGGGCTGGCACCGCCAGCAGCTCGCATAGGCCCATTAGACTGCCACCCAGAGCTGCAAGCCTGCCCAGCACAAAGGATGTGAAGCAGCCAGCTAGGAAGCTTGAGTAGAGATGGTAGACCGTACCCATGCCCAGCAAGCAAAAGGCCATCCCCAGGCCCAGCCAAGATTGCATGACTCCTCCCCAATCTCTACTGGGGCTGAGCAGCCATGGTGCCAATGGGGATCTGGCTTTCCCCATTCGGGGTGGCCTTTTGCTGGCCCTGGACATGCTCTACCACCTCTATTCGGGGCTTCCTAGCCCAGGGGTCTCCAACTTGACAACTTTATAACTGGTGGACTTCAACTCCCAGAATTCCTCAGCCAGCATATCTGCAAAGAACAGTTGGCTGACACCAAGGAATTCTGGGTGTCGAAGTCCACAAGTTGTAAAGTTGTCAAGGTTGGAGACCCTTGTCCTAGCCAACCGCTTTGCCTCCTTCATGCTGGATGGGGCCTGCAGCTCTAGGCCGTGGCCTAATGGACCTGCGTGAGCGGCTGACGGCCATGGCTGAGGCAAGTACCAAGGTGCACAAGGGGAATTTATTTATTTATTTATTTATTTATTTATTTATTTGATTTGATTTGATTTGTATACCGCCCTTCTCCCGAAGGACTCAGGGCGGTGAACATGGACATAAATATCAAAATGCCCAAATACAGAAATTGAAAACAAATTAAACCCTAGTGCCCAAATGCAGAAGATAAATTACATTAAAACAATAATTAAAACAAAACCCATCAGACCAGGCTGGATTGTTCAAACAGATAGGTTTTTAGGTCGCATCGGAAGGAGCGAAGGTCGGGAGCCATCCGGAGCTCAACCGGTAAACGGTTCCACAGGTCAGGCGCACCCACAGAGAACGCCCTCCCCCTGGGGGGTCACCAGACAGCATTCTCCGAACGGCGGCACCCTGAGGAGGCCCTCTCTGTGGGAGCGCACTGGGCGGAGGGAAGTTGATGCTGGTCGCAGGTGCTCCCTAAGGTACTCCGGACCCATGCCATGTAGGGCTTTGTAGGTCATAACCAGTACCTTGAATCTCACCCGGAAGGCAACCGGAAGCCAATGCAGCTCACGGAGCAGAGGTGTAATATGGGAGTATCGGGAGACCCCCAACACAACTCGCACGGCTGCATTCTGCACCAGTTGGAGCCTCCGAGTGGTTCTCAAGGGCAGCCCCATGTAGAGAGTGTTGCAGTAGTTTAATCGAGAGGTCACGAGCGCATGAGTGACTGTACGTAAGGCATCACGGTCTAGATAGGGCCGTAACTGGTGCACCAGGCGTAACTGGGCGAAGGCTCCCCTAGTCACAGTTAATATATGATCTTCTAAAGAGAGCTGTGAATCTAGGAGAACTCCCAAGTTGCAAGCACTATCTACGGGAGGTAATAACTCACCTCCCATAGTGAGAGATGGAATGATCTGAGTTTCCCGAGATGCTGGTACGTACAGCCATTCCGTCTTGTTAGGGAATGCACTCCACCCACGGGCCATTCCCCTACCCAAAATCTAAGGACAGGGCATGATCTTTAGGACATAAAAGTATTAACCCAACACCCTCTTCAGACTAGCAAAAGACACAAAAACCCACCTCATTGCACAACCCAGAAACATTTCCACTTCAAAGTCTCAGAGCCCCATAAAGATGCATCTACTCACTCAACAATTTTGTCAGCTGTCCTGAACTACATACTATTTTTGTTTCTGCTCATCATCAATAAACCGAAACCTTCTTTCCTAAACAGCCTCCATTTTATTTCCAGCATCTTAGCCTCCATTTTATTTCCAGTGTCTTATTTCCAGCTGGGAACTGAACCTGATTTTTCTTTCAAAACCTAGTCTCGCATTAACTGAATTTTGGATCACGTTAAAGGCAACTTGGTATCTGTTTATAATTTGGTCTAAATTAAATACTACATTATTCAAATTTAAAATAATTATGACATACCTGTAGTTCTAATAAAATTGGCTTTAATCATAAATATGCACAAATTCTATATATTTTACGATTTTACAAGTTGTTATTTTTGCCCTATTTCTCCCATTTATAGGGCTTTGAAATATCTATGCAAGCAAATAGACAGAAAACTGCATAATACTGTGTAGTCATAATAACTGTCCAAACAAGTGGTAACAGTGATGAAAAAAGTATTCTGAAAGCAACTACGGTAAATAGTTATTCCACTAATTATATTGGTATCTGAGGGACCCAAAGGACTAGAATACTGTAATAAATAACTTCTGTTAGGTTTCTTTTTCAGAATTAGAAAGCAAAACAGATACTATATATATAATTTACAAGAGGGAAATATAATGGTTGAGTATAACAAATCAACACTTTTGATTATAAATACTTTTGATAAAATTATAAATAAGCGTTTACTTACTTAAGCTTCTGTGCTGTTTGATCAGCTAAATTTAATTTCCGCAATCGCATACGTTCACGTGGTGTCATTTTCTGCACTTCAGATATAGCCCTCAGAGTTTGAAGGTGTACCTTTTTCTGTCTAAAATTGAGAAAAAATAATAAAATTGAAATAAAAAATTGGAAGCAAGAAGGCAGTTAGTGATATCAAGCCGGAAAAGAGAGGTTTATGTCATGTCTTAAAGGAAATTCTAAAGTTCACAAAAATATACCTTATGTCATGTGTTGAAGGAAATTCACATACAACAACAACAAAAAATCTCTCTCCCACCTCTCCCAGAAGATTTTCCAGAATTTTTCCATCTAACACAAATTGTTATGTGGAATGTGAATTTAATTCAGGTCCATAACAAAAGCTCAGCCTCCTGCTCTATCAAGAAAAAAAAGTAAAGGTATGTATTGTATTACAATGTATTGACTGTACTGTACTGTATTGTATCATAAGCCTCACTCCAGTATAGGTGTGTGAGATTGCAGGCTCCATGATCTCCATAAGGTTTTAGAATTCTAGTAGAATTAATACATGTTATCACTCTGAATGTTATATATTTTGTCGGATTTAAGTGCTTGTTGGTAAAATTCAACAGATCATTACCCCATTGTCACAATTTTTTGAATAAACCATAAATAATTTATCTTATCATTTCTCTCCCCCTCCCTCCCTCTTCTCTCTCTCTCACACAAACCTAATACTCTTCCCTCCTATCTTCCACACAACAACAACCCTGTGAGATGGAATTGGTTCTCTCCAGTTTGTTGTTATGGAGAGAACCAGTTGGAGACAGATTGAATGACTTGACATCAAAGGAGCAAATTAGTAATGGTTTGAATTACTCTCATTAATGTTATTGAGAATAAACAAACTTAAAATGAACTGAATTTACTGTCATAAAATAAAATCATAAAACTACCAATTTTAAAAAATATTCATTTTTTAAAAAAATAAAGTGCTGAACTGTCAATTTATTCATATAGTTTGTTTACTGTACTTAAACATACTTATTTATAATAGTGTTCAAATTATCAACAGAGTAGTAGAACTGCCAACAAATGAAAAGATGCAATTAAAATGCATGGTACATTAACAAAAGGAAGACTAATTGTATTAATTTTTAATAGCTTACTTCATTTATAATTAAATTATGTAAATCAGGAACTTTGAACTCATTTCATTTGACATGACTGATATTATTTTTTAAAAAAACAAAAAGAACAAAGGGGTACCCTTGAAGCTTTAATAATAACATAAGAAATGCAAAACTATATTGATGACATTACCTTTTTTTGACCTCATTATCCAATGTATCATAAAGATTCTAGCTTTGCAGTTTAAGCAGAAGACTATTGACTATGAAGTGTACACTGGACCATTTTATTAATTGCTTTGAGCTATATATTAAAGAGGTTAGGAGATATTAAGAATCAGGATTTGAGATGCCAGATAATCCTACATTGAAAATCCAGTCCTTTGTGTTGTGTTGCTTATTGTGCCTACCATACACCAACATCTCAGAAACCACCAACTAATAAAACCACATGGAATCAGCATAGAACACAAGCCAACCAAAACTCTTCAAAAGATCCTAAGCAAACCAAAAGACCCGGCAGCTCCAGAAGGAAAAACAAGAATAATCTACAACAGACATGTCAAACACAAGGCCCGGGGGCCAGATCCGGCCCGCGAAGTGGTTTCATGTGGCCCGCGAAGCCATCCTGGAAACAGTGAGGGAACGGCTCCCACTGCCTTGGCCCTGGCCCAGAGACCCTCCTTCGGCCAGAGACCCTCAGATCTGTCCCACTCCTGCCCAGGCCCCCATAGGCACCCTTGATGTGAACGATGTAGAGCTGGCCACGCCCACCCAGTAGGCCATATGCACTCTAGCCATGCCCACCCAGTAGGCCACGCCCACCCTGGCCATACCCACCCATCCCCCTGAGGGCAACCGCAATGCTGATGCGGCCCTCAATGAAATTGAGTTTGACACCCCTGATCTACAACATATAGTTTAATGACTGCAACAACCACTAAGAAGGACAAATAGGCCAAAAATCTGGCAGAACGCATTCATGAACATCAAGAAGCAGTTAGAAATCATGATGAAAACTCTTTGGACAGATCTGACCATAGTTTCAATTGGTAAACTGTGATCATCCTAAACCAAGCCAAGTCCAAAAACACTAGGGAATTTCTAGAAATCTGACACTCTGACAAATTAGTCATCAATGGACAAATAGACATAAATAATATCTACAGACTATGCAAAAGAAACAACCAACAAACAAAAAAGGGAACACAAAGACTTAAGCACCCGTACACCAGCAATTAGCACCCAGATGAGCATAGATTAACCTCAAGATTAACATCAGACCAACAATCAAGTAAACAATACCCTAATCCAGAAACTGCCAAACAGTAAACAGCCGAAGCAAAGAGCCTCTAACACAGATAGGGCCAGTCACTCAAATATAAACTGAGAGGAAACCCCACTCCTTACTAGCACTGATATTACCTAGTTTGGGTAATGAAATGTCTGCAAGAAAATAACCAAGCTCAGAAAGCAACAAAGACCCCTCATTTTAACTCTGGCTTATAAATATTCTTCTTTATTGGCATCTTGGGATAGGCTTTATAAACTAGTGGCTGCTGACTTATTGTGCCACATTTGAGAGTTTATTATATTTTATAAATGTATCTTTTTAAAGCAAACAATATTTTAATTATTTATGCCTTGTGAACTGCTGAAAGCCTTTTAAGATTATGACAGAATACACATACAAATATAAATTAATGTGGAGAGATGCACCAACAAACACAATCAGTAAGACTGATGAGGCTAGAGGACTACTAGACTGCATGCAGCATATTAAAGGACGAACAGAAGCTAAATAGAATATCTTCCAACCAATCCTTAAATAGTGTCAGTATGTTTTTACCTGCTGAA
This sequence comes from Vipera ursinii, assembly GCF_947247035.1. NCBI lineage: Eukaryota > Metazoa > Chordata > Lepidosauria > Squamata > Viperidae > Vipera > Vipera ursinii. The sequence goes on from NC_139517.1 coordinate 77,707,398, forward strand.
AATCTACATCCAGCAGCACATACCCAACCACAACAAGCACCAAATGGTAGGTCCAGATTATAGCATTGTCAGGTAAGTGTAGTGGGCTATTGTTCATGCTTGTGAGTAATAGGAACAAAGCTTTGTCTATAATATGGATAGGAACTGCTTTGAGCTATCTAAAGGTAGGAGCTTGGAAGTGTTGGTGGGAGATACATTTAGCTAATATCTCTCAAGAATTGGTGGGATGAGGAAGAGGGCTGAAGTGAGAATGCAGCCAAAGCTCTTGATAGACCCCAAGCCTACATCTGTTTTGAGGACTATTAAAAGGTAGATTGAAATTAGAGAGATTATGGCCATGCGTTTAAGACTTAGAATTTCTGTTGTTCAATTAATCATAAAGGGAAAAAAGTTTCTTCCTTTGTGTTTGCTTCGTCATTTTGTGAAGCAAAGAAGATACAGTAGAAAAAGAAAGGTAGATTTACACAGAGAGAACAGATTCATTCAGTTATAATAAATCCTTTCTCCCCTTTTTTTTACGTATGAAATCCAAAGACTTTGGGTTCAGGACTGTAATGCTAGTCCTATTGAACTGCAATTTGTCCTAGGATTCGGAAAACAAAACATACTTTTCTAATAGATAAGAGGTTAGCTGATATTGCTAGGTAGGCCTAGCAGGATGTGACTATACTCACCTACTATCATCTGTGTTTGAGTTGGTTGGTGATATATATTTGTTTAAGAAATAAATACATCTGTTATTCCATATAATGGAGCTGAAAACCTGTTGCAACAGCTCAGAAAGTTATCATCTACATTTTCTGATTCCCTGCAATGGACTTTACTCATTAAAGATATACACATTGATCTGGATAATCAGGAGACAATGAAGATCCTGTTAGTGAATCAGCCATCCTGATGCATAGCAGACTCCCTGACTGAACTGACATGGCTAGATTTCAAAGAGATTCTGAGGACTTTTGTTATTTGGGGATTATTATAACATTCATTCTTGAGAATGACAGCTCATGATCCAAAATTGATATACCTAGAGTATAAACTGATATATCCACAAAGTTGCAACTGATATACAATTTTGATTGAGTAGAGATGGTTCCTGGCAATCCTGAAATCTAGTAATCCAACAGTGATATGGAATACTTAGCATCAAAGTGGTCAAGAGTGCTTCAAGTCTAAGATCAGCACTCTCTGTTGACTGTCCCTTAAAGAAGCCATTGTTTCACTTTTATTCATACAGTGGCCATATGGGCCCAGGAAAATGTTTAAAGATGTGTTAAAGAAGCAGTAACATGCAGCTGCTTCCTGTTGCTAATCTTAAATGCTTATGTATCCATCAGAAAATTGGAATAGACAAGCTAAGGAATCTCTGCTAGTTCTATGATGCCATATTTACTTGATGCAAATTGCCTTTTCAAAATAGGAAAAAATAAATTATTTAGCTCTATAGCAATTCTTGTAGTAGCCAAATCTCTATGTCAATATTATTGGATTTAACAATTTAGAATTGCTAAAATAGTACCTAAATTATGATCAGATTAAATTTGTTGCATTTAAAACATCAGAGGTGGAAAGAGAGAGGGGTTGTATATTGCAATGTTAGTCAAACTTGGGAACTGTAAGTCTGTGAACTTCAGATCTCAGAATTCCCAGCCAGTCATATTGTGAATTCTGAGAATTGAAGATCCCATATCTTAAATTTGGCAAGATTGATAAATAAAGAGATAATATATAATTTGGCAGCAAACAATAGAAAATAAGGGTCAGGGCTAGGGTTAATGGTAGAGATGAAAGCAAACAAAAGTCTAGAACAGAGTGACTTCCTGGCAGCCATCGGGACAACTGGGAAAAGCCGATGCTCGGTTTTCCAGTCTGGTTTTTCTTCATCTAGCGACTCTTAAAGGGTCAGAAAGTTGCCTTGGAGGGGCAATGAAGGAGGGATACTTCAGGAGCTCAGATCAGGGGGCACCTGATCGGAGCGGACTGTAGAACCCTCTGAAAAAGCGAAGAAAAAGGCTGCCAGGAGAGCCACAGCAGCCCTAGTCATCTCCAACAGGGAGAGAAATAATGCAAAACAGCTGACTCTCAACTGCGTGCTGAAGCTGGGTGAGCCAGAATTTTTCTTTCCTTCTCCTTGAAGATTATAAATGTTGTGCCCCTGATGGGAAAGGGCTGCAAAGTAAAGACTCCCAGAAGGATTAAAGTTAAAAGCGGCGAGCAATTACAAAGAAGGGGAAATACTCTTTGTTAAGAATATCGGACATTGATAAATAAGCCAAGGAGGACATCTAGTGGCGAAAGAAGAATGAAACTTCTGATATATAGTGAGAACTGGAAAAATTCTTGTTGATTAAGGTGACCTTGACAAAAGACAGCTGCAAAGGACAAAAGTGCCTTGTTGTGAAATTGTGAGGGAAAAGACTCCTCAAAGTTACTTTTATTAAATTTGGCTAAATCTATGTTGTTTTGGCTTTAGACTGTAAGCTGTAAAATGACTTCATAGAATATTATTTATTTATTTTATTTATTTAATTTAATTTATACACCGCCCTTCTCCCGAAGGACTGAGGGCGGTGTACAGGGCAATGTAATAAAATACAATTACCAGACTTATGAAGAAAACCTCTTCTGCTCCCTCAGTAGGACAATCTAGTCCAACAACACAGGGATCTATTGAAGCCATGTTGCAATGTGAAAAAATAAGCACTGCTCAAAGCAAAACACAGACTTCATTAAAATTGCTTCAAGAAATGATGCTACGTAATCAAGAGGCATTGGAAAGAAATCATCTGGAAATACAGGAAAATCATAAAAAAATACAAAGTAAACTTGTGAAAGTAAGTGAAGAAATCTTGGATATAAAGGGAAAATTTATAGAGAGAGCCTTGGTGGAGCAGTGGGCTAATGCCTCCTTAAGTAACACCAGCTGCCTGCAATTAGTGCAGGTTCGCATCCCACCAGGCTCAAGGTTGACTCAGCCTTCCATCCTTCTGAGGTAGGTAAAATGAGGACCCAGATTGTTGGGGGCAATAAGCTGACTTTGTAATAATGCCGCTTGGGGGGGGCGAAAGCCCTAATAAGCAGGCATATACATAGAATGAAGGCTATTGCTAAGCACATTGATTTGTGCTTAGAGTGTAAGCCGCCCTGAGTCTTCGGAGAAGGGCGGGATATAAATGGGATTAAAAAATAAATAAATAAATAAATAAAAATTTGAAGCTCAAAATCAAATGATAATTAAAAATCAACAGAAAATACACAAAACTGAAGAAAAAACAGACGAGAATGATAAAAAGATAGAAATGTTATTACAAGAAAATGAAACATTAAAGAACGCAATTAAGATTTTAGAGATGGAAAAAGTGGAACATTATTTAAGATTTCAAAATATTCCTGAGGACAGAGAAGAAAACATAGCAGAGGTGATTAATGACATCCTGGAGGAGGCTTTAAAGGCAGACCGAGGAGAAATCCAGCTAGAGGTCGATGAAATATTTTGCATCAATTCAAGCTATGCAAGAAGAAATAAATTGCCAAGAGAAGTACATGTACGGTTTACAAAGAAGACAACAAGAGATGAAGTACTACGGAAAGTTAGAGATGAGCCAATACAATACAAAAATAAAGAAATTGTGGTTTTAAAGCAGATAGCTAAGAGAGTAAGAGATACCCGAAGACATTACCACTTTCTGATTACGAAGCTGATTGCCAATGGTATAAACTTTAGATGGCTGATGCCGGAAGGCATCTTAATAAACTGGAATAATACAAGATATTGATTGGACTCAATCTGGAAGGCGGAAGATTTTGAAGTAAGGAATAGGGCAATTTTAGATGAAGGAGTGAAACAAAGACAAGGGGAGAGTAAGGAGCAGAAGCAAACAGAAGAGAGGACTGAAGGAGCAACCGCACAAAAAAGAGAACAGAAAGAGAAAGACGACCAAAAGGGTGAGAATGAAGGACCTGCCATAGAACAAAGGACTACTAGATCTACTAGACCTAAATATAAATAAATGGTAATGGAGAAAGAAAATGGAATCTTCTCAGTAAACAGAAATGGACTAGATTCCCCAATTAAAAGAAATAAAGATTTTAGGAACAGAAATTGAAGTTAATCTGTTTGCAAGAAACACATATAAAAGAACAACATCATAAATTATTGGAATATTCAAAAATTGGGAAACTTTATTATGTTGTTGTTAGCTGCGAAGTCGTGTCCGACCCATCGCGACCCTATGGACAACATTCCTCCAGGCCTTCCTGTCCTCTACCATCTTCTGGAGTCCATCTAAGCTCACGCCTACTGCTTCAGTGACTCCATCCAGCCACCTCATTCTCTGTCGTCCCCTTCTTCTATTGCCCTCAATCTTTCCCAGCATTAGGCTCTTCTCCAGTGAATCCTTCCTTCTCATTAGGTGGCCAAAGTATTTGAGTTTTAGCTTCAGGATCTGGCCTTCTAAAGAGCAGTCAGGGTTGATCTCCTCTAGGACTGACCGGTTTGATCGCCTTGCAGTCCAAGGGACTCGCAGGAGTCTTCTCCAGCACCAGAGTTCAAAGGCCTCAATTCTTTGGCGCTCAGCCTTTCTTATGGTCCAACTTTCACTGCCATACATTGCAACTGGGAAGACCATAGCCTTGACTATATGCACTTTTGTTGACAGGGTGATGTCTCTGCTTTTTAGTGTGCTGTCTAGATTTGCCATGGCTTTCCTCCCCAGGAGCAAGCGTCTTTTAATTTCTTGGCTACAGTCCCCATCTGCGGTGATCTTGGAGCCCAGAAAAATAAAATCTGTCACTACCTCCATTTCTTCCCCGTCTATTTGCCAGGCATTGAGAGGGCCAGATGCCATGATCTTGGTTTTCTTAATGTTAAGTTTCAACCCAAGTTTTGCACTCTCCTTCTTCACCTGCAACAAGAGGCTCTTTAGTTCTTCTTCACTTTTTCACTTTATTATACATCAGCACAATAGAAAAAAAGAGCAGTTGCTATATATTTAAGGGAAAATAGATTCTAAAATGGTATATTCAGATAAAGAAGGAAGAATTTTAATGGTAGAAATTTATCTGCATCAAAAGCAAATATTATTAGTGGTAATTTATGCACCAAACAACAATCAAGAAAAATTTTACAAAAACCTACATAGAAAAATAATAGAAATGGAGTACCAAAACATTTGCTTACTAGGAGATTTCAATGCAATAATAGATGGAAAAATTGATTATAAAAGTAACAAAACAGGAAAAAGTGGAAGAAGAAGGTTATCTAAGGCATTTTTGATATGGAGGAGAAAATTAGAATCAAGACATCTGGAGGGAAGTTAATCCACAAAAACTGCAATATACTTTCTATTCAAATAATCAAAAATCTTGGTCAAGGACGTGAGAATGAACGTACAGGACATTGAAATAGAAACAGGCACATGGGCAGATCATAATCCTTTTAAAGTGACCTGGAAAGGAATACAAAAAAGGCCAAGATGGACTTTAAATCATTCCATATTAAAAGAAAAAGAATGTATAGAGTTAGCGAAAAAAGAAATGGAATTCTTCTTCAAAGAAAATAAAAAAGAAGATACAACAGTACAAAATGTATGGGATACAGCTAAAGTATACTTTAGAGGCATAGCTATAACATAGATGGCAAAGAAAAATAAACAGAGAAAAAAGCAATATGTATTATTAAAAGAAGATTTTGGAAAGTTAGAATTAGAACTGCAAAAAAATCCACAAAAAAGACTTTGAAAAGAGAAATGGACATAATAAAACATAAATTAAATCTGCTAGACTCAGAAAAAGTGGCAGAACAGATAAAAAGAGTGAAACAGATTTTTTCGAAAATGCCAATAAGCCAGGAAAATGGTTAGCTTAGAAAGTTAAAAAACAGGAGGGGGGGGGGGAAGATACATAACTTACTTGATGGGAAAGGTTATTTACAATATAAAAATGAAGAAATAAAAAAGATAGTCAAAGAATACTATAAGGAATTGTATGACAAGGAAGAAACTTCAAGAGGGAAAACTGTAAAATATTTGGAAGAAAGTAATCTTCCAAAGATTTCAGAGACATTTAAAACTATGTTAGATGAAGGGGTTACAATGATGGGAATATCAGAGGCCATAAAAAGACAAAAAAATGGAAAAACACCAGGTCCAGATGAGCTTCCAGGTGGAGTTATATAAGAATTTACAAGAGATACTAAGTGAACCATTGAAAGATGTTTGTAATGGACTTTTATTAGAAGCTAGACTTTCCAACTACGTAGATTGAAGCAAATATCACTTTAATACCAAAAGAAGATTCTGATTTGACCCAGATTAAGAACTATAGACCGATTTCACTGCTCACTGTGGATTATAAAATTTTTACTTCAATAATGGCGGAAAGATTGAAAAAATATTTAGTTGAATTTATACATCCAGATCAAAACGGCTTTTTACCAAAGAGACAAATTTTAAAAAAGACTAGAACAGAAATGTACTATAAAGGTCAGCTAATGACACTAAAGTGAAACTTTTGCTTGTTTGCTACTTCTTAGCAAATTAAATAATACTATGATCAGATTCTCAGTGATATACACCTATCTTGAAAAAAAGTGTAACATATTAACACTGAAGAAGTTGCTTCCAAAAGGCGAGGAAGCTAAAAAAGAAATGATTGCGCTGCAGAATGAAGCTGTAATCAATAATTAATGGAACGGAATGGCTGTAAACTAGGATTAGAAGAAAACACAATTCCAGATCCAAGTAAAACTCAAAGGGATATGAGTTTAATTACTTTATTAATTATTATACAATTGTATTTTGATACTTTTAATAGTATTTTAATAGTATTCAAATTAGTTTAATGCACAAATAATGCAAGTAGAACATACAGTTCATATTAATAAGAAATATATGACAGTTATTGCAAATTAATTGATGGCCTTGTTAATGCCTGAAATTACTGTAAAAAATTTTCTTGAAGGAAGCAGCATCAGATATGTACAGATTAAGAACTATTCGTGGAAACGAATTTCTCTTTCATTTGGTTTTGGTGATTTGTCCACTTTTGATTTTATTTGCTTTTGTAAAGTTCAAGAACCCCATACTCACACAGCACTTATTATATGATCAGCTTCTTCCTGGGAATTAAACATCCAATCCTTTGTAATCACATTTGTGTGCTTATATTTCATAATCTGTCAGAAAACAGGAATTGCAACAATTTACTTTTTTTTTAAAATACGGAAGTATTTCATGACTTCTGAGACTTTTACAAAGCTAATTCCTTTTATGTTTCACATAAATTGCATTTAGTCTAGCAGATTCTGCACTTAGCAAAGGGACAAGGTAGGTGACCTACAAAGAATATCCCTGATGAGATAGGCTAAAAGGCCTGACTAGCCCAAATTTCTCTTTACTTAATAGTCATTAGTAACTCAATAGACTTTCCTCTGATATTATGTACACATAGCACTGACACATAATACTGAGTGGCAGGCTGCCTCTGACATTGGATATTTTATATGTAACATTCAGCAGGGTCCATTGCTTTCTCTACTCCCGTTTAACATCTGGAGCACTGGGTGAGATCATCCGTCATCAGGGGGTGAGATATCATCAATATGCTGATGAAACTCAGCTTTATAATCTGCCCATGATGAATTAAGCAAGTTGATGTCCTGTCCTGATATCTGAAGGCTGGGGCGGAGAGGATTGATTAATGGGGAATAATAGGTTTTAACTTAGTCCTGGAAGATTGAGTAGGTTTGGGTTTGGCACCCTTCTGATTCCATGGACTACCATCTCTTATTCTGGAATAACAGAATAAGTGGCAAAAAAAAGACAAAGTGCAAAATCTGGAGTCCTCAGATACTTTTGATTTTTGCTTAAAGAGCAAGTGGCAGCCTAGAAGCTTTTGCAGAGATGCATATACATGTCTTAGGAAACAGAAGCAAATACTAATAAGTTTTGCTTTAGTCTTTTTCCCTATTTTTTTCAATGGGGACAAAAAGGCCCTTGATTAAAATGCAAAAGAAATGCCATTATTTCTAGTCAATTGCGATCTGTTCTGCAAATGTCACTTTGTGTTTTTTTTTTATTACAGCATTTCCGGATTATTTTAACGGAGTTGTGGTGTATAATTGACATGATATTCTCTTTCCCAGAATTTTAATTGATATAAAGTGGGTTTTTCCACCGCTTATCATCTTAACACTAATCTGAACTTTAAACAAACGTATGGCAGTATGATTCTGGAGATGTTCCAAATATTCAAACCCAGGAATCAAAATCCAAAGTATTTTCCTCCCCAGAGAGGAAAATGATCAACAAGGTGTGCCTGTATTTTAAAATTGTTCTTTTTTAAAAAAAAAAACAACAACATTTGAGGATGGGGCTCTCTCTTCTCTCTGTCTGTGTAGGAGTGTGTGAAAGATATCTATCTGACTTTCTGAAAATTTAAACTATTAATAGCAGATAACCCTTATTTCACTTCTTCCAAATTCTGAACATCTAAAATGAAATGTTTTAATTTTTTGGAGGTAGAATTTTCAGAATATGTATGCAGTTGGCTAAATACAGTTGATCTCATAAAAAATAGCACTTCTGTCAATCCTGTAATAATACAGATCCCTCTGCATTAAATATTCAATCAAGTAGCTTACAGATCAATGATTTTAGATATAATTCTCAAGAATTTGATCAGTATTTCTGAGCAACCTTACTTATAACTGTATTTTATATTTTTTACTTTTGTATAATGAAGTGAATTTTTAATCTATGTTTTAAGCACTTCTAAGGGCATTCCAAATACCTGTAACTGATCATCAATATATGAAGTTCTTAAAATCTCTGCAGCTGATGGCCTCAATGAAGGGTCCTTATTCAGCATACTGAAATATTAACAATATGAAATGAATTAACATTGACATTAATAAAAGATACAATAGAAAAAACAAATAAAATCCAAACAAACATACTCACCTATGCAGGACAGCATCGAGTTCTCTTGGAAAATTGTCTGGAAGAGAAGGTGTTTTGCTCTCTACAATTTTCAGAACAATGGACAAAAAACTATGACCAGTAAATGCGTGATTCAAACAACATATCTCATACAAAATGCATCCAAGTGACCTATAATGCAAGATAAAAATGATTCAAGGACAAGTAGTGATTTTGAATGCATGTCTAGTGACTGCTTGTACTTACCTTGTAGTCCTGGTGAAAAGAAACAATAAGTTCCCTACAGACAAAAATAAAATATATTTTCTCCAAACTATAAAATCATGCCCAGCATGAATTTAGATATATGAATAATAAAATAGATTCCTTGCGATCACCCTAAGTACATAAGCAAGATAAAAATTCATATCTCAGGAAAAATTGCAAAAAATACAGATAATCCTTGAGTTATGGTCATTAGCCCAGAATTATAGTCATAAATCATTGTAATCATAAGTCAAGGCATCACATGGTTCAAAGTTATGACCCTTTTTATGACAGCTGTTAGCTGAACATAGTGGTCATTAAGCAAACACTGCAGTTGTTAAGCAAATCCATTTTCCCCTACAGGTGTTTTTTGCCAGGAATTAGAAGTACACATTGGAAATCAGTAAAAAAAAATCACAAATCACAGCCATGTGACCAAGGGATGATGCAAATGATTGCAAAATTGGACTATTTGCCAACTACCCAAATGCAATTACCCAATCGCTGTGTTTGTGTCTGTGTTTGTCTGTGCCACCATAATTCCCAAACCAGTTGTAAGTTGTAAATAGTTCTGGATGGTCCACTGTTAACTTCAAGCGCTCATGGATTACTTGTGAATTAGCAATATTAGTCAATTGCTTCAGTTCCACTGCATCTATGCTTTGGAATGGCACCCCCACAAACTTTGAATGGTTCCTATATGCCAATTTACAAGCAGATTTTGAAAACCTGACATTTCCTCCAAGCCTTGCTTAGGATATTTGGATAAACCCTTTCCAGTTGAAGCATAATATGGACAGATTGTATGCTGTTTTGTCAGATTGTCAATTTTTATTTGATTCTGTTCTTTTAAATTAATAGTCCTTGACTTTTGACTGTAATGGATCTTACCATGCATGTCATGATACCCATTAAGTAAGGCAGTGTTGGTTAATGACCCCCACCCCCTCCTCTCCCTGATGCAGCTATTAAACAAACATGTAGGTTGTTAAGTGGAGTTCAAGATACCACATGGTTGAGGGAAGGGCCCGAAAGGCCTAGCACAAATTAAGGTCCAACTGCCCCAGGTCTCCTTAAGACCTCTCTCATCTATTGCTTTCTGGTCCTTAAGTTCCTGCAGGCTTCGGATCTGTCTCCCACTACATTAGACCCCACACCCTCCTCCTCACTTACCTTCCGAAGAGCCCCGAAGCTTTCCACAGCACTGGAACAGGTTTGTGTTGCTCAGCCACATGGTCTAATACCAGAAGAAGTCATCATGTTTCTAGCATCCACAAAGAATATGGCCACTGGAAACCCAGGAGACACTTCCAGAATGTGCCACATGGCCATATCAGGAACTGCTTTATTTTGCTTGCCTGACATAGTCTGCATAGCACTACAGAAAGCATCAGGGCCCAGGAGCTTTCCACAGTGGTATGCAGATCATGTTAGTGAAGTGGAGTGGGTTTTGTCAGTCAACCATGCAGAGTGATTCTGAAAGCAGCCCTCATGTTTCCACCACAATTCAATGTGGTCTCTAGAAACAAGGTGGCCACTTCTGGATGATGAAGCAATCTGTTCCAGAATTGTAGAAGCCTCTGGAGCTCTTCAAAAGGTAAGCGAGGAAGAAGAAGGTATCAGGGTATCAGGCCTAAAGCCTGTGTGGGCCCTGGGGGATAAAAGGCCTGGAACTTGAAAAGGTCTGTGGAAAACTAGTGAGGGGGATGAGGAGATAGGCAGGGGGCACTGCAGCATCCCTACAGTTGATCATAGGGGCAAATGTCAGTGGAGCACTGCAGCAGCTATAACTTCAGGACCCAGTGTAAGCAGCTTTTGGAGGGAGTAAATGCCAATTAAGTGACCAGTTATTCAACAAGGATTACTTATAACATTGGCCGATGCTGACTATACTAGATAGATATATTTATGTTTTCTTTAGCACAATAAGTGAAATGGGATCTCTGGGAATTATCCACAGCCAAACCAAAAACCAAACTACTTTTATAGCAGATGAAACAAAGCAAGGTGAAGCTCCTAGAGTTTATTAGCCTTACCTTACTAACACCAACAGTCAACTGCAAATAATCATGCTTACTGAAATATAATTCTTTACAATTAAGCCCAGTTGAGAAATGTGGTTTTCTTTTGCAGGGTCAAACTCAAGAATAATAAGCTATTTACTAGAGACACACCAAAAAAAGTTGGAGACTACTGTATTACTTTTGCTAGGTATAATCCTAAATATTGTTTGTAAAGCACTTTTTAAAACTGCTGTGTTTTTATATAAAAGTAAGGATGAATTGTATAGAAGAGATGAAGCCAACCTGCAGCCCCTGAGCTGCAGACAAACCTGGACAGTTAGTAATGTGGTCCCACAAATAATAAAAAAATTTTAAAAAATAAGTTAACTAAGTTATATATTTTATATATAGCCCAAGACAATGTGGCCCAGGCAAACCAAAGACTGGACAACTTTGCTACAGCAAAAAGAACCCTAATAATAATAATACAAGGAAACAATGGCACCTATCTAACTTAACTACAAAAAATCAGAAGTAATTCTTGCTAAGGCCCCAATATCACAACAGAATTCCCAGGAAGTATTGGTTTAAGGCTAAGTATGATTTAGAACAAAACTGCAATGATTCAAAATTTGGAACTGAAAGACAAAGCAAGACTGCTTCTGTGATAGGTCTACCGAAACTTTTAATGCCTTCTTTCTATCTTGCCCATATTTTTAAAAGTTTTCAGGCTAACTCATTGCTCACTCCAGGAGATCAATTCTGAGTGGCTCCACATTGACTCAGCCTTCCATCCTCCCGAGGTCGGTAAAATGAGGACCCAGATTGTTGGGGGCAATATGCTGACTCTAAACCATTTAGAGAAGGCTATAAAGCACTGTGAAGCAGTGTAAGACTTATACGTATATTAGTGCTATTGCTATTTATCAGTTTATTAAATAACCTAAATAAATATCCATTTTCAAATAGAAGAAAAATTGTGCCACAAAAGTATACTTTAATAGATTACAAAAGAAAAGGTAAAGATATGAAGAGGAATGTCAGACTAACCACTCAGAGCAATATAAAGCATCGTCCTTACAATAAACATTCACATAGGGTGGAAGCTTATTTATTCTAATAAGTGCTGGGGAGGTATAGAATTCCATAGAAAGAAAGAAAAAACCCTAACATATAATGAAAATAGACTAGTTTTGTGCTTGCATGATCATTGTGGTGAAATGAATTTGAACATAGCGCTGTCTCCTCACCAAATGTCTGATTTTGTGTCATAACCATGGTGTTGTAATGCCTCTGGGCTCATGTAGAAAGGTGTCCCAATAAAGGTAGTTGCTAAATCACAGGATCCCATCAAGAGGCGAGAAACTCCAAAGTCCCCTTAAAAAGAAGAGTTAACATTGTAGTAATCTGGTAGAAAACAACCAATGAGGTAAAAAACTAAGCTAAAGGTAGCTAACTATTTAAATTCAAACACATAGTTGTAAGAAATTTTCACAGGCTCCTAATAACACCTTTATAAACTGAGTGTAAATAGTAGTTAATAATATGAATAAAGTAGTTGTCCATATCTGTCTTCAGTTCACAGATTAAGATTTTATCCCCAATGAACTATTTTTTTAAAAAAGGGCTACCAACCAAGTTTTAAACTGTGTCATGTTGTTTATGTAAATAATTCTTGATTTACAACCATAATTGGGACCACAATATCTGTTGCTAAGCAAGCAGATTATTAAGCAAGTCATGAACAATTTTATAACCTTTTTTGATATGGTTATTAAGTGAATCACTGCAGTTGTTAAGTGAATCATGTGGTCATTAAACGAATCTGACTTCTCCCATTGACAGTAATGAGGATTGGTGGTAAGTCACTTTTTCAGTGCTGTTGTAACTTTGAACTATTGCTAAATGAATGGTTGTAAGTTAAGGATTTCCTGGAGGCAAATGCACATTTATACACATCCAGAACTTAATCATGCTTTTTCTTTTTTTAAAAAAGCAGAACTATATATAAAAGAAACGTAATTATTTTGAATTATTTTAAAATCAGAGCACAATGATAAAATAAGGATTTATGGCAGCAGAAGTTATAGGGTGGTACTTTATATATTATTTTGTAGTGATAATTAACAATAAAAAATATTAATGGAATTGTTGAAAAAATATGATGGAAATTCATTTTTTGTCAATTACCATGCTCTCATGTACTCTCAGGTCTTTAGCATAAGGAGAACAAAAACAACAGTGTGTTTTACATAATGTGTAAAAAAATAAACACACAATTTCCATGTGCTTTGATCTTACAGTAATATTTTTATTGTGCCACATGTACATGGCTTTGTGCAAACTTAGCCATTACAATGGCAGTCTGGGAGAGAATAGATAAAGAGATTTTAAATAAAGAGAGGCAGTTTCACCCTGTTGAATATACTTTAAAACTAAGCTCTGGTCCTAAGCTAATGTTTCATTAAAAGAAAAGTACTTGGGAATCTGTGAGGCAATAAACCTGGGCAGGGAAAGTGGTAAGAATTCCTGTCTCTTGGTCTAAGCATGGACTTAGCACTCAAACTTTTGTTGGGCCTCTGTAACTAAAGTGGTTTTCAGTTTCATCTGCCTTGCCATCTCTGCCTTTCTACATGCCCCGGGAAAAATAAACAGTAACTTTTTTATATCTTACCAATTTTAACCAGATTATTTTTCAAAAAAATATTCTTAGCTTTCAAATCTCGATGAAGTATTCGCCTGAAAATAAAATAAAAAGAACCACTGTTCCAATAATAGGGGAAAAATAATTTGTTATTGTAATAAATGTATCTTGCCATGTTATAAAACTTAAACCTGTCCTCTAACTGTATTAATATCATTGCTTTTGGACTGCAATCCTGAACACATTTAATAACAACTAAGCCATTTTTTTAAAATTTTGAATAATGTTAATATCAAATTGTTGTAAAGCATGACATCACATGCAACATGGTTTAGCAATCTCTATACCAGCACTCTCCATTGCCATTGTTAAATAGGGCTCATGGATTCTTAAGCAAGTCCCAAGTGGTTGCAAACAGACAAACAGGCAACTAAGGCATAGCGCACTGTACAAGCGTAACATGTTTGGCTGTTCCTGGACGTAGGTGGTGAAGAATTTGTAAATGTACAAGTCATGGCATGAGTGTGGCAGGGGTGGCTGCTGCTAGGTGGGGGAGGGTGCATCAGTGGCCCACAAGCACAGCATGAACATGGCAGAGCAAGGGATGGCTCACTGTGCATACAAAGAGGTTTTAAATAATCCTCCCACTTTAAAAAATGACATGGAGGGGGTTTATTTATTTATTTATTTATTTAGTTACATTTAGTTACATTTATATACCGCCCTATTCCCTGAGGACTCAGGGCGGTTTACAGGGAATTAAAAAATCCACCATACAAAAGTTAAAAAACCAAATTAAAAAATATTAAATTGACCCTGTATACTTAAAACCCCAGTTAAAAATTTCTCCTCAGCCTGGGCCTGAGAGCTCAAAGAGCCAGGTCTTCAGGCCCCGGCGGAATGATCGGAGGTTACTGTGTTATTATTTTTTTAGTCAGGTACCAGGTACATCACATACCTAAATCAGATTGATTTGGATGAGAAGAAATCATGTTCTGAGTTTGTATTGCAGTTGATTAGCAACATTTGAAAATGATATTTGCAAACATACTAACTGTAGATATGGTCTGAACTGATAGCTCTATTGAAGAAAGCCTGCTTTAGAAATCAATATCATGCCAGCATGGAGAAGACTCAATTATTTTTACACAGCCTAAAATGAATGCTGCATCTGAAGGAAATGGTTATTTCTTCTTGTTTGGACAATGAAATATTTTTCACTTTCATAATAATAGGGAGACATAAGAGATAATTTCACATTTGGAAAATAGTAGTTTGCATGTTCACATTAGCTTTCTTAAGAAATAAGCCAAAATGTATTTTCAATTTTTTTGCTATCTCATCTTTGTGAAAATAATAGTAAGATTTAAAATGGCACACTTTGGAAAATATATTACCGTATATACTTGAGTATAAGCCGAATTTTTCAGCCCACTTTTTGGGCTGAAAAATTCCACTTCGGCTTATACTCCAGTCAACAAAAAAAACTTACCGAGGACTTGTGCGCGGCCGAGGCTTTGGTGCTTCCGGGATCGCCCGCACCTCTCCCAAGCCACCGCCGTCCGAGACCTGCCGAAGTTTGGGGAGGTTTGGGGAGGTGCGCGCGCACCTCCCCAAACTCCACGCCTTGCCTGCCTGCTTCTTTCCGCAGCGGAAAGAAGCAGGCAGGCAGGGCGCGGAGGAACGGAGACTTGCCGACGTTTGGGGAGGTTTGGGCGCCTCCCCAAACCTCGGCAGGTCTCCGTTCCTCCGCGCAGACCTGCCGACGTTTGGGGAGGTTTGGGCGCCTCCCCAAACCTCCCCAAACCTCGGCAGGTCTCCGTTCCTCCTGCCGACCTTTGGGGAGGTTTGGGCGCCTCCCCAAACCTCCCCAAACCTCGGCAGGTCTCCGTTCCTCCTGCCGACCTTTGGGGAGGTTTGGGCGCCTCCCCAAACCTCGGCAGGTCTCCGTTCCTCCGCGCAGACCTGCCGACGTTTGGGAAGGTTTGGGCGCCTCCCCAAACCTCCCCAGGTCTCCGTTCCTGTTTGGGGAGGTTTGGGCGCCTCCCCAAACCTCCCCAAACCTCGGCAGGTCTCCGTTCCTGTTTGGGGAGGTTTGGGCGCCTCCCCAAACGTCCCCAAACCTCGGCAGGTCTCCGTTCCTGTTTGGGGAGCTTTGGGCGCCTCCCCAAACCTCCCCAAACCTCGGCAGGTCTCCGTTCCTCCGCGCAGACCTGCCGACCTTTGGGGAGGTTTGGGCGCCTCCCCAAACCTCCCCAAACCTCGGCAGGTCTCCGTTCCTCCGCGCAGACCTGCCGACCTTTGGGGAGGTTTGGGCGCCTCCCCAAACGTCCCCAAACCTCGGCAGGTCTCCGTTCCTGTTTGGGGAGGTTTGGGCGCCTCCCCAAACCTCCCCAAACCTCGGCAGGTCTCCGTTCCTCCGTGCAGACCTGCCGACCTTTGGGGAGGTTTGGGCGCCTCCCCAAACGTCCCCAAACCTCGGCAGGTCTCCGTTCCTGTTTGGGGAGGTTTGGGCGCCTCCCCAAACCTCCCCAAACCTCGGCAGGTCTCCGTTCCTCCGCGCAGACCTGCCGACCTTTGGGGAGGTTTGGGCGCCTCCCCAAACGTCCCCAAACCTCGGCAGGTCTCCGTTCCTGTTTGGGGAGGTTTGGGCGCCTCCCCAAACGTCCCCAAACCTCGGCAGGTCTCCGTTCCTCCGCGCAGACCTGCCGACCTTTGGGGAGGTTTGGGCGCCTCCCCAAACGTCCCCAAACCTCGGCAGGTCTCCGTTCCTGTTTGGGGAGGTTTGGGCGCCTCCCCAAACGTCCCCAAACCTCGGCAGGTCTCCGTTCCTGTTTGGGGAGGTTTGGGCGCCTCCCCAAACCTCCCCAAACCTCGGCAGGTCTCCGTTCCTCCGCGCAGACCTGCCGACCTTTGGGGAGGTTTGGGCGCCTCCCCAAACGTCCCCAAACCTCGGCAGGTCTCCGTTCCTGTTTGGGGAGGTTTGGGCGCCTCCCCAAACGTCCCCAAACCTCGGCAGGTCTCCGTTCCTCCGCGCAGACCTGCCGACCTTTGGGGAGGTTTGGGCGCCTCCCCAAACGTCCCCAAACCTCGGCAGGTCTCCGTTCCTGTTTGGGGAGGTTTGGGCGCCTCCCCAAACGTCCCCAAACCTCGGCAGGTCTCCGTTCCTGTTTGGGGAGGTTTGGGCGCCTCCCCAAACCTCCCCAAACCTCGGCAGGTCTCCGTTCCTCCGCGCAGACCTGCCGACCTTTGGGGAGGTTTGGGCGCCTCCCCAAACGTCCCCAAACCTCGGCAGGTCTCCGTTCCTGTTTGGGGAGGTTTGGGCGCCTCCCCAAACGTCCCCAAACCTCGGCAGGTCTCCGTTCCTCCGCGCAGACCTGCCGACCTTTGGGGAGGTTTGGGCGCCTCCCCAAACGTCCCCAAACCTCGGCAGGTCTCCGTTCCTGTTTGGGGAGGTTTGGGCGCCTCCCCAAACGTCCCCAAACCTCGGCAGGTCTCCGTTCCTCCGCGCAGACCTGCCGACCTTTGGGGAGGTTTGGGCGCCTCCCCAAACGTCCCCAAACCTCGGCAGGTCTCCGTTCCTGTTTGGGGAGGTTTGGGCGCCTCCCCAAACGTCCCCAAACCTCGGCAGGTCTCCGTTCCTGTTTGGGGAGGTTTGGGCGCCTCCCCAAACCTCCCCAAACCTCGGCAGGTCTCCGTTCCTCCGCACAGACCTGCCGACCTTTGGGGAGGTTTGGGCGCCTCCCCAAACGTCCCCAAACCTCGGCAGGTCTCCGTTCCTGTTTGGGGAGGTTTGGGCGCCTCCCCAAACGTCCCCAAACCTCGGCAGGTCTCCGTTCCTCCGCGCAGACCTGCCGACCTTTGGGGAGGTTTGGGCGCCTCCCCAAACGTCCCCAAACCTCGGCAGGTCTCCGTTCCTGTTTGGGGAGGTTTGGGCGCCTCCCCAAACCTCCCCAAACCTCGGCAGGTCTCCGTTCCTCCGCGCAGACCTGCCGACCTTTGGGGAGGTTTGGGCGCCTCCCCAAATGTCCCCAAACCTCGGCAGGTCTCCGTTCCTGTTTGGGGAGGTTTGGGCGCCTCCCCAAACCTCCCCAAACCTCGGCAGGTCTCCGTTCCTCCGCGCAGACCTGCCGACCTTTGGGGAGGTTTGGGCGCCTCCCCAAACGTCCCCAAACCTCGGCAGGTCTCCGTTCCTGTTTGGGGAGGTTTGGGCGCCTCCCCAAACGTCCCCAAACCTCGGCAGGTCTCCGTTCCTCCGCGCAGACCTGCCGACCTTTGGGGAGGTTTGGGCGCCTCCCCAAACCTCCCCAAACCTCGGCAGGTCTCCGTTCTTCCTGCCGACCTTTGGGGAGGTTTGGGCGCCTCCCCAAACCTCCCCAAACCTCGGCAGGTCTGCGCGGAGGAACGGAGACCTGCCGAGGTTTGGGGAGGTTTGGGGATGTTTGGGGAGGCGCCCAAACCTCCCCAAACAGGAACGGAGACCTGCCGAGGTTTGGGGACGTTTGGGGAGGCGCCCAAACCTCCCCAAACAGGAACGGAGACCTGCCGAGGTTTGGGGACGTTTGGGGAGGCGCCCAAACCTCCCCAAAGGTCGGCAGGTCTGCGCGGAGGAACGGAGACCTGCCGAGGTTTGGGGACGTTTGGGGAGGCGCCCAAACCTCCCCAAACAGGAACGGAGACCTGCCGAGGTTTGGGGACGTTTGGGGAGGCGCCCAAACCTCCCCAAAGGTCGGCAGGTCTGCGCGGAGGAACGGAGACCTGCCGAGGTTTGGGGACGTTTGGGGAGGCGCCCAAACCTCCCCAAACAGGAACGGAGACCTGCCGAGGTTTGGGGACGTTTGGGGAGGCGCCCAAACCTCCCCAAAGGTCGGCAGGTCTGCGCGGAGGAACGGAGACCTGCCGAGGTTTGGGGACGTTTGGGGAGGCGCCCAAACCTCCCCAAACAGGAACGGAGACCTGCCGAGGTTTGGGGACGTTTGGGGAGGCGCCCAAACCTCCCCAAAGGTCGGCAGGTCTGCGCGGAGGAACGGAGACCTGCCGAGGTTTGGGGACGTTTGGGGAGGCGCCCAAACCTCCCCAAAGGTCGGCAGGTCTGCGCGGAGGAACGGAGACCTGCCGAGGTTTGGGGACGTTTGGGGAGGCGCCCAAACCTCCCCAAACAGGAACGGAGACCTGCCGAGGTTTGGGGAGGTTTGGGGAGGCGCCCAAACCTCCCCAAACAGGAACGGAGACCTGGGGAGGTTTGGGGAGGCGCCCAAACCTTCCCAAACGTCGGCAGGTCTGCGCGGAGGAACGGAGACCTGCCGAGGTTTGGGGAGGCGCCCAAACCTCCCCAAAGGTCGGCAGGAGGAACGGAGACCTGCCGAGGTTTGGGGAGGTTTGGGGAGGCGCCCAAACCTCCCCAAAGGTCCGCAGGTCTGCGCGGAGGAACGGAGACCTGCCGAGGTTTGGGGAGGCGCCCAAACCTCCCCAAAGGTCGGCAGGAGGAACGGAGACCTGCCGAGGTTTGGGGAGGTTTGGGGAGGCGCCCAAACCTCCCCAAAGGTCGGCAGGAGGAACGGAGACCTGCCGAGGTTTGGGGAGGCGCCCAAACCTCCCCAAAGGTCGGCAGGTCTGCGCGGAGGAACGGAGACCTGCCGAGGTTTGGGGAGGTTTGGGGAGGCGCCCAAACCTCCCCAAAGGTCGGCAGGAGGAACGGAGACCTGCCGAGGTTTGGGGAGGCGCCCAAACCTCCCCAAAGGTCGGCAGGAGGAACGGAGACCTGCCGACGAGCCGCGGCCACACAGGGTATTCCTGTGTATTCAGGCTTGCAAAATGGCGGATCGAGCCTCTGCTGGCGGCAGAGGCTTGCAGAACGGCGGATCGGCTTATACTCGAGTCAATAACTTTTTCCAGTTTTTGGGGGTGAAATTGGGGGTCTCGGCTTATACTCGAGTCGGCTTATACTCAAGTATATACGGTATTTAAAAGGGCACACTCACTTTAGCCACAAATTAATAATCCAAATCCAGGTTGTTAGACAGAATTTTGTATTATAAATAAATAACTATTCCACAAGCTTTTAAAATGTTCTATGTCAGCAATCTAGCAGTGGAAACATAGCTTCAATTTATTGTATGACAAATGAAACTGCTATACCTTTCATGTAGATAGTTTACTCCAAGTAATAACTGTATAAACCATTCCACTATTTGACTTTCAGGAAATACTTTGCGACTTCTTTTGTACTCTTGAATTTTAAAGTCAAGGTCTCGACCCTGAAACACAGGAGTAAATGTACATTCTGTTGAAAGTATTACATTTTAATTCATTAAAATTAGTGGAAAGGAATTAATTGAACACAATCAGAGTTCCTTCTATTGTTTTACTAATAAATATTAATTCACATTTATATAACTGTTTTAACTCCAGGAGTGCTCTGTGCAATTCAAAAGCCTAGCATGAGGACCTAGATAACTTCTAAAACTAATGTACAGTATATAGTCACGATGTGCAAAGATCTGTGAGTTCAATTCCTAGCTGAAAGCTTGAACTCCATGGTGTTAACATCTGGCTACCCAACATTGATGAATACCAACAAAGATGAAACCAGTCATATAGTGCATTCTTGTAGGAAAGGCTTGGAAAAACAAATCAAATTTATTTATTATTATTTATTTATTTATTAATTTAATTTATATACCGCCCTTCTCCCGAAGGACTCAGGGCGGTGAACAGGGCAATACATATTAAAAGACAAAATACAAAAATTAAAAAAGATTAAACAAGATGCCCACAAATAAATTAAAACACATTAAAAGCAGGTTAAAACACATTAATAAAACCCAACCCCATCCCATCAGGCCAGGCCAGCTTGTTCGAAAAGGTAAGTTTTTAGATCGCGCTGGAAGGAGCGGAGATCAGGCGCCATCCGGAGCTCGACCGAAAGATGGTTCCATAAATCCGGCCCACCCACAGAGAACGCCCTCCCCCTGGGGGCCGCCAGTCGGCATTCTTTGACCGGTGGCACCCTGAGGAGGCCCTCTCTGTGGGAGCGTACTGGGCGGAGGGAAATTGACGCCGGCCGCAGGTGGTCCCCAAGGTATTCCGGACCCATGCCATGTAGGGCTTTGTAGGTCATTACTAACACCTTGAATCCCACCCGGAAGACAACTGGAAGCCAATGCAGCTCACGGAGCAGAGGTGTAACATGGGAGTGTCGGGAAACTCCCAACACAACTCTTGCGGCTGCATTCTGTACCAGTTGGAGCCTCCGAGTGGTCTTCAAGGGTAGCCCCATGTAGAGAGCATTGCAGTAGTCCAGACGAGAGATCACGAGTGCGTGAGTGACCGTACGTAAGGCATCCCGGTCTAAATAGGGCCGCAACTGGCGCACCAGGCGGACCTGGGCGAAGGCCCCCTAGTCACAGCTACTATATGGTCTTCTAAAGAAAGCTGTGAATCTAGGAGGACCCCCAAGTTGCGAGCCCTATCTACGGGGGGGTAATACTCACCCCCCATAGAGAGAGATGGGATATCCTGAATATCCCGAGATGCCGGTACGCACAGCCACTCAGTCTTGTCAGGGTTGAGTCGAAGCCTGTTCCTCCCCATCTGTCCTCATTTTTTTTATTTGAATGATGTAACTATGTGTAGAACTGCTGTGTCTAATTTAAGCAAGGCAGAGTAACCCTATAATCACCTACTGATGGAAGGATATTCTGAGGTAAAGTGATCACAATATCCACTGATTTGCCATCTTGCTGCAGCCTCAGCATTAATTATAAGTAGAATCTTTAAAGTTTCTATCCTACTGATTCTAGGAATTGAGGAGAGACATATATAATTACTAAAGATCAGAAGCAAACTACCGTCTTCACTGGCAAAGCAGCTATTATGCTGATTCCTGTGGTTCCTCACTTACTCTCCCAACAAACACAGCACTGTCTTTAACTAATTGAAGAGGAAGGCAGCTCAGTCATTACAGCAATTGCATTACAGTTAATTGACATGATGCATTCAGGCTGTCAGCGTATGAAATTCAATTCTAAGTTCCTAGGTGTTCAGGAAAATACCTATTTACTTTATAACATAAACTTTCTGTAACTCTATTTGGTTATTTATATTCTTGAAGAACATAAAATACAGAAGTAAGGGAACAAGGAGTTCCCATATAAGATATACCTAGTTTTACAATGCACAGTGTCTCAGCCAGGTCATTTTCTAAAGTTGCACTGGATTGTCTCACAAGATTCTCTTAGGAAAGGAAACTCCACCGTAAGCATTTAAGCAAATTAATAATAAGAAACTTGAAACAATTTTGGATGGGGGAGTGTCCTTAAAATCTTTAAGGATATTTATTGAGCAGCTCTTGAGAAAAATAGGACAGAGGTCTTACCTCACAGTATTCAGTAATGATGCAAAAACTGCCTCCTTCAACAAAACTTGTATAGAATTTAACAATGGCTGGATGGTCTAGCCTGGACAACAATTGTGCTTCCAAATTTGCTTCAACTGTTTCATTGGGCTTAAGATTCCCCACAGAGATTTCTTTCAAAACTTTCCTGTTGATAAAATCAGTAAATCATGAGATAGGATACTTGTACAATAGCTCTTTGTTCTAATCCTGTATTTCCTAATTTTTAAATAGAGAATATCAATTTCATATGGAATATTATACTCATAATCATTTAACTTCTATTTGAATCTTTTTAATTAGAATTTTTTAATTTAATAAAATATTCAAAATAAACAAGAACAAAGATAGTAAATACAAAATAAACCAAAAAGAAATTGGGGGGAAATCCCATACTTCCACCCATCTTTTTATTGAAAAATTGTCATCTTAATCTTTTCAACTTCCATTTGAATCTCATCTGATCAGGTTTGTTTTATGCTTCTCTTATCACTGGAAACAGAGAAGGATCTATCTCCATTTTTACTGACATTTTTAATAGTGAAATAATTAAAAAGACAGTGTAATTACATGTACTGTAGGATTGGACAGATTGTTCTTTTATAGTTCATGCGACTTCTGCATGTGTGTGACTCATAAACTTGTTTCTTTCAATTTTTATATAAATAGTATCTTAAAAACACTTTCTTCCAACAATTTCTAAGCATCTTACATATCAAAATATAGTTTTAGTTGTTGTTTGAGTAAATTAGAGAAGTGCAAAATACAAACATAGCTTAGTCTGAAAGGCATGTGTTGTTCTAGTTATACATTTATGATAGACAAAAATATACTCAATTGTTCATATTGAATTTGAGAGGCTTAAATATGCTAGTGAAATTCTCTGCTCTGGTGGTTTGAGTACTACCACTGCATGATGGAGTGAGCTTCTGTCACTTGCCACCGCCAACCTAGCAGTTCAAATGCATGCTACGTGCAAATTGTATCACTTCGGTAAGAAAATAATGGCACTTCGAGCAGCAGTATAAATTCAACTGGTGCCAGACCTACCCAAATGCGATGCCCAAATGCAAGGTAACTTCAGTGGAGAGAAAAAGGCCCGGATGCTGCTGCATAATGCCGTTAGCCATTCTGAATGCAGAGCTAGTTGGATCCCCTGTGGTGCACTTTTGGATAGCATGTGAGTGTGAACTTAGGTAGCCAAACAACTACTCTGTATAAGCAATGTAGTCTTCTTGCTTAATATACCATCGCTATTCACTAAATAAATACCGGTAAATGAATTTCAAACATATGTTATTATTATAATCATTTTCAAAATGATAATGTCACAGTGCTTACACAGAAGAAACTTATGGAATTCTTCACATTGTGGCTTTCCTGTGTTTAATGGTTCAGAATGCTGTAAGGCATGCTTTAAGCTATTTTAGTAGATCCAAGAACTTGCCACAAATTTTCTGATACACAACTTGCATAAAAATATATTTGCTGCATTCATACTCTGAATATAAATTATGAAGCTTGGCTCAATAGCAGTAACTGTGAGAGGGATCTTAAATATGAGCCTGTAATGTGTGTGGCAGCATCCAAAAAAGGCAACACAATCCTAGGTTGCATTAATAGAGGGATAGAATCAAAACACATGAAGCATCAGTACTGTTTATTAAGACTTAATAAGACCACATTTAGAAAACTGCAACCAGTTTTGGTCATCATATTATAAAAAAAGATGTAGATATTCTGGAAACAGTGCAGAAAAGAGCAACAGAGATGATTAGAGGTGGAGGCTAAAACATATGAAGAACAGTTGCAGGAATTAGGTATGTCTAATCTAGTGAAGGACTAGGGGTGACATGATAGCAGTGTTCCATTATTTGAGGGGCTGCCACAAAGAAGAGGGGGTGGGATTCAACCTATTTTCCAAATCATCAGAAAGCAAGACAAAGAACAATGGACAGAAATTAATCAAGGACAGAAGCGACCTAGAACTAAGGACAAATCTCCTGACAGTGAGAACAATTAACCAGTGGAACAACCTCCCTCCAGAAGGTGTGAATGCTCCAACACTGGAAGTTTTTAAGAAGAGACTGGACAGCCACTTGTCTGGAACTTTTAGGGTGTTCTGCTTGAGCAGGGGGTTGGACTAGATGACCTCCAAGATCTCTTCCAACTCTGTTATTCTATTATTATGGTAATCACTATAGAATGATGATGATGATGATTTTTTTTAAATTGAAATTATACAAAACACTTTTCATACATTTTAAAATGGGAGTTCAGCAAACCTCTGTATTTAATAAATAAAACTTTATTCCTGTATTCAATAGCAAACATTTCCATGCATTTTAATCAAGCAGATACTAAAAATATATTGTGGCTTTATATCAGAGCTTCTATATTGTACTGAGATTTTAGATGAGCACAGCTAAACATTTTCAGTACTTTTCTGAATAAATCAGAAGGTTTAAATTGTATGAAGAGAACACTGCAACTGATGTTCACAATAATAAAAATTCATATTCTGTAAAAAAAAAAAGGGAAAGTACAATATTTGTTTTCAGGGAGTAAACAATAAATCCTTGTAAATCTTTTCATAAACACTGTTACCTGGAAATAGGTAAATGAACATTTTTGTACATATCATTTACCTAAAACGTGCCTATAAACATTATAATAACAAAATACAGAATAGTTTTTTGAATTACTGCAAACTTTCTGCTATTAAAATAGGTAATATTTAAAGTAATCTTCTCATCTCTGATTTGACAGCTTGACATTATTTTTTTCCTGCTCACAGATCATGTCACTAACTGTCAAAGACAATGAGCTTTCCTTAAATATCACTTAATAGAAGATCTTTATGCATCAAAAGGCAGCAATAAAAACTTGACATGGCAGGACAGCTTGTCATTTAATTCACTCTATGATTTTGCTGTTGCCATCACCTGTCAAGCCACATGACACATGTTTATCTTAGTAAAATTCTATCACTAGATAGCAAATGAAAAATCTGTACGCTTATAAATTATGTTTTGTTATCATACCATGTATTTTTATTATCAAAATCATAGCTAGTCTTTTCACTAACTGAATGTTTTGCAGAATACCGGAATTGTTGCAGGAAAAATGAATAAAGTGGATTTAAAACATTTAAATATTTTTTGCAAAGGAAGTTATGTTTTCTGCAAAAAGGTTTCTACTTTCCCCTTTTAAAATATTTATTTAGAAAAATTTAGATTGACTCTTAGAAGATAACAAAAATATTGCTTTTTAAGATTCAGTCTGTTTTTTTAAAAAAATTGAGTATTGCTTGTGATATAAATTTTTATTTTTTTAATAGACAAAAACATTTAAAGATATCAGCAATAATTTGCTTTTTTAAAACCTGGCAAAATTCCCAAGACTTAAAAGTATACGCATATACAGTATAGGAAATATGGGGTACGCTTTAATATAGTACTGTAATTAAAGGTTTTAATCAAAGTCAGATCTGCTATTGTGTTCCTTCAGGTGGTAGATGCAGGAGTTGGCAGCTGAAATGGAGAGATGGACACCAGTCTCCAAATACTGCATCTTCAACTGGCAGTCTAGTTGGATTTGTAGCTGTATTGCAAGGATTATTACTAGGACTAAAATTTCCTAAGTGTTACTCCATGATAAGCTAAACTGCCTTAAACAATTTTATCTAGTATTCTGTTTTCATAGTTATCAACTTCTGGGAAGTACAAGCTAGGCATGGTGTCCTATCCCACACCATAAGGGTTTGAAGTCTTTATTGAGGCTTCACTTGCCCTGAATAGCATTGCCCAGGATTCACCACACAAGAACCAGAGCAAGACCCGATAAGTCCAATTTTCCCAGGTCAGGAAAAACACAGAGAAAGTTCAGCAAAGAGAAGTCCATGGTCCAAAACACAAATCGAATGTGAAGGTCCACAAGGCAAAGTCCAAAGCCCAGAAATAGAGTCAAGGGCAAAGTCACAAAGCAAGGGACATGATGGCTGAACAAAGCACGATCTGAAATGGAAGAGATGTTTTCATTGTCACTCTGCTCCACGTGCAGGAATAAATAGCTGTCAGTCAGTGTAATTCAACTCTGTATTCTGAACAATAATTGCTTGGACAGCAGAAGAGCTACCTTGAAATTTCACAAGACCAAGCATTCACATATTTAATTGTTCTTGCACTGTGCTTTCTTGTTTGCATATTTCCCCTCAACATTTCTGTTTCATTTTTTTTTGTCACAGAAGTTGCATGTTGCTCATATTGTAAATGCATACATGTCCCATAATTCTGCAGGGATAAACTGACAGTAGCTGTTAGTTAAGCACAAGTAATTCTCAACTTACGACAACAATTGGGACTAGCTTTTCCATCTGTAAAAGTTGAAGTTATAAAGTGTGACCACATCACTGAGCAACAGCAATCTCTTCAGTGCCAGTTGCCATCTTAAACTGAATCTCATGGTTGTTAGGTGAGGCAATTTCCTGTCAGATTCCTAAAATCAAAATTAGTGGGGAAACTATGAGGAAATTGGAAGTCCCCCTCAGGCAGATAAGTAGATGCTGCCAGGTGGATATGCAAAGCTGGAGAGACTGCAGGGATGATACACAAAGCTTTGTGAAGGAAATGAAGGAAATGTGAATGCAAACAAATACACACTCATTGTAGAAAAACAACACTCCAATAGTTCAGTTGGTGGAATGGTCTATCAAAGGGCAACAATTGTGGAATTTGGATTCTTGAAATGAACTAATTTATAGAATATTACAAAATCCCGGACCCTATAGCTCTTGTGGAATTGAAATTTGGCAAAGTTGTGGCTAGTACTGCTGTGCTGCCACATCAGCTGTAATAGCCATTTGCAATGCCTCCTGCAAACTTCCTGCAAGGAAAGTCAAAAGAGAAGTTGGCAAGAAGTTGAAAGTGGCTCTCATTTCCACTGCTTTTTTGCCTGCCCATGATCATTCTGTTTCTCTTTAAGTAAGAAAATAACCCAATAGGTCAAGGGCTTTCTAGTATGTTTTGAAGCTCTATGAATTGATGGCTATATACTGTATAGCAGGTTTCTCCTTCCCCATGCAGTGATTAATTACCAAATCTTTGTAATAAGAAACCTGCCTGGCATTGTCAAGCTGTCAATTTTTGGGATATAGATATGTAGTTCAAAATAATATGGCATTAAAAAATGCTATTTTTGTCCCTAATGCTTCTTTAATGAATGCTTCTTAAAATAAAGCTTTGAACATATGAAACATCTAGTAATGTTTATTCTCACCATTAAAATAAAAATGAAAAAAATTATATGTTAGTTAATGGATTTACCTATAATGGTATGATCCAGATTAAGTACATTATAGTTTAGGAACAATAGACATGAAAATTCCAGATGTTTTTATTACAATTTGAATATTTCCAATAAGCTATATGTCTTGGCACGACGGATATTAAATCTAAAACTCTTGCTCTGGCCAAGCTGAATTACAACTAATCCTAAAAGTTCTGCCAGTTGCAATGCCCCACAGATAGACAGACATATATACATACATACACACACACTCCACTTGCATCCACCCATATTTACAACCACTTTTTGGCTACCTGCCTATCAATGCTACCAGCTGCCCCCATCCTCTGGCCTTGCCCATGCCTCCACAATTGCTACATCACATAACACACACCTACCCAGGGTCTCCATTCATTTCTCACCCAAGACCTCCATTTGCACACCAGCCATACTCTCTGTTTATGTCCCACCCAGGGACTTCTTTTGCAAAAGAAGCCTGGCATGTAAAAGAAGGCCCTAGCTGCACCAGTATGAAAGAAGAACTAGCTAGAAGAGTCCTTATTTTGTGCCAAAGGAGCTGGCACCTTTTTTCATATGCCAGGATTTTTTCTTAAAAAAAAATCCTGGGTTGGGCTGTTCAAGAAGTGGAGAGAAGGCAATTCTTTATGTTATCAAGGTTTGGAGCAGGAGAGACCAAGCTGGGAATGGCCTAAATTGGGGTGGTCTCACCTAGCAACCAGTGGGATTCAGTCAATGATGCTCACGGGGATTATTGGGATTTCCATTGCTATCAATGTGGTCATGTCATATTTTGCTTTATGCCTGCATCATTTAGCAACAGAAATTCTGGTCCCAATTACAGTTGTTAACCAAGAGCTACCTGTATTCTATTGTTTCATTAGCTTAAGAACACTGAATCACCCTGAAAATGCAGAAATTAATTATTTCACAAAGAGAAAATGAATCTCATTGAAGAAAAGAATACTGCAGATTTTAGTCAAATTCATCTCTACAGCTGAAAGCAATGAACATAGATTCAGAGATAAAATCAATACTATGAGATGAAGAGAAAGTAATAAGAAATAAAATCTGGAATGTAAAAAAAAAGGATGCTTCTTTCAAATAATTAGCAACCGACTTATTCAAGGAACATATGCTTTGGCTTTTGTAAAGCTTGAAAATCTGTATGCTATTTGTTTATTTGTTTGTTTATCATATGGCAAATTCACATTATATTTCAGTAAAAGGAACACAGATAAAATAAAAATATAGAATATAAAACCAGAAATTTAAAAGGAACATTAAAAACATGTATCTAAGTTTCAAATATAATTTTTATTTCATTTGTCGCAGCCAAGAAATTAGCGAAATCTCCATTATAGGTTCTGTTTTGACAGTTGTCATTATGTGTTGGTTAGTTTGTTTTTTGGCACCATAGTCACAACTCTGTGATGGTATTTTCCCCACTAGTAGAAGGCATCTCCATATCTACCATGGCCAGTGCGAATTTGGTTGAATGTTGTCCATATCACTCAAATTAGTCAAATCTAGGTGGATTTTTCCAAGATGCAGAGCAAGCTTTGACACTGTGAGAGGCAATTTTCTTTCCAGTGTTGTTTTCACAAGTTGTGAGTTTTGAAATCAACTTTTACAAGTGCTTTAGCAGTAAAGATGGCTGGGTTCTAGGTCTCAACCTGTTTCATTCCAAGCAGGCTATGTCCTCAGTATTGGCAGCTGGAAATTATCAATAATTTCAGATATTCTTGAAGAAAGGCCTTTGTTTGTTTTGTTTCCAGAGATGATATATGATTTGCAACAGGTAATCAATATGTGGGAGTAAATCGAATAGTTCCACTAATGATGCACATTTTTTGTATGCTAATATTTCAGGAAGAGACCCTGAATGTCAAGTTACATAGGTCATTATGGTCCTTTAGAGGACTTTTGGCCATGAAATCACCCAGGACTCCTGTCTTGGTTCTTTTCCAAGCTTCTTTTCAGGGATGGACAGAGACTTTAGGAGAGATTATGAAATATAACTTTGTGGAAAGTGACATTAGTGATACAGTAATGTTCCCAATCCCATTTTAAGACCACTCCCAAGATCAGAAAAACAAGCCAAAAATTTATATTTGAATTCATATTATATAGTAACTAATCAAAATTTCATGAGATACCAACAGGTAAATATAGTGACAGCTTAATCTCAAGAATGACTGGATGATGAACAACCAATATAATCTGTAGCATTATATCCTTTGATAGAATCTCTTTGGACTGCACTGGGAGCCTTGAATATTGTTCAGCTATTCTTCTAAATATATTACTGAAATAACAATAGCAGCAGCAACAACAACAACAACAATAATAATAGAGAAAGTCATAGAAAATGATAAAGTTAAACTGCTCTGGGACTTCAGAATTCAAACAGACAAGCACCTGCAACATAACTCCCTGGACTTAACAATTGTTGATAAGTAAGACAAAAAAGTCTGGATAGTGGACGTGGCAGAAACAGCAGAATAGACGAGAAAGAACTGGTGAAGATAACAAAATACAAAGACCTACAAATAGAAATAGAAAGACTGTGGCAAAGGCAAGCAAGGGTAGTACCAAGAGTAATAGGCGCCTTGGGTGCAATCCTAAAACAACTGGAGCACCACTTGAACACCATTGGCATTGACAAATTCGCCATTAGTCAATTGCAAAAGGCAGCCTTACTAGGAACTGCTTCCATCCCGTGACGATATCAAACATATTAATACTATCAAACATCCACATCTGCCTATCCCATGTCCTTGGTAAGGACTTAATAGGTAGACAAAAATGCCAAATCCATCTGAACATATGGCTGACTATGTCATGATTAATAATAATAATAATAATAATAATAATGATGATGATGATGATGATGATGATGATGATGGAAGGGACCCTGGAGGTTATCTAGTCCAACCCCCTGCTCAAGCAGGAAACCCTATAACATTTCAGACAAACCCTATAACATTTCAGTCTCTTCTTAAAAACTTCCAGTGTTGGAGCATTCACCGCTTCTGGAGGCAGGTTGTTCCACTGGTTAATTGTTCTAACTGTTAGGAAGTTTCTCCTTAGTTCTAGGTTGGTTCTCTCCTTAATTAGTTTCCATCCGTTGCTTCTTGTCCTGCCTTCAGGCGCTTTGGAGAATAGCCTGACTCTTTCTTCTTTGTGGCAGCCCCTGAGATATTGGAACACTGCTATCATGTCACCCCTCACCCTTCTCTTCATTAAAGTAGACATACCCAATTCCAGCAACCATTCCTTATATGTTTTAGCCTCCAGCCCCCTATTCATCTTTGTTGCTCTTCTCTGTACTCTAGTCTCCACATCTTTTTTACATCGTGGTGACCAAAACTGGATGCAGTATTCCAAATGTGGCCTTACCAAGGCATTATAAAGTGGTAATAACACTTCACATGATCTTGATTCTATCCCTCTGTTAATGCAGCCTAGCACTGTGTTGGTTTTTTGGCAGCTGCGGCACACTGCTGGCTCATATTTAAATGATTGTCCACTAGGACTCCAAGATCCTTCTGAGTGAGGATTAGATCAAATATGGCTAATCTCCTAGTTCCCTTTTCTACTTTTTGGGAGACAAAGTTATCTGCTAGGTTTGTCAGAATCTGTTTGAACTTCTACTTGGTGCAGAGTTTGTCTCCCAATTGATGTCAGGGTAATTAAAGTCCCCCATTACTATTGTGATGTGCTTGCTACATACCTTAGTTAGCTGATTAACAAAAAGTTCATCTATTTCCTCTGTTTGGTTGGGTGGCCTATACTATACACGTATGGCAATGTCATTTTCCCCCCTTTTATATTGACCCAAATGCATTCAAGACAGTTTTCATCACTGTTGTGTTCTAATTCTGTAGAGATGTAGTTATTTCTTATAGACAGAGCAACTCCATCTCCTCTTTTGTTGGTCTGTTTCTTTTAAATAATTTAAATCCCTCTAGCTGTGTGTTCCATTTGTGAGTTTCATCCCACCATATTTCCATAATGGCAACAATATTATATCTGCCCTCATTTACCCTGAATTTCTAGTTCACCCTGCTTACTGTTCATACTCTGTGCATTGGTGTATAAATATTTGAATCCTTTATGACTGACCCTGTGTTTACTTTCTACATAACCTGTGTGGTGCCTAAGTTCCCCTATTTTCTTACCACCTGTTTGGTTAGTGCACTTTGTGTGGCACTTGCTGTTAAAAGCTTGATTTTGCTTGACAAAAAGGCTGTCAAGCAAAGGTTGTCAATTTTCTACTTGAAACCCAAACATTACAAAACAGGGGTTACATCAAGAGTACAATATTCATAGATTCTATACCACCCTGTCCCAAAATGAAGTAAAGACTGAAAAAGATAAGGCCAGAACCATTATTGCTCAGGCTAAGTATAATCACTATCATCAAACTGGAGCAAGTATTTCCCAATCTTAAAACTGAAGAAAAAACAATCAAAAATCAATTGAGTCAAAAGGGAATAGTGGGAGTGTTAGAATTTAAACTCCAGTGTATATAGATTCATGGTGCTTAAAAATTTGTGAACCACTAACAGCAAGATGTGCAACAATTAAAGAAGATTACTATGTAAGATTATTAAAACAAAATTAGATCTGGGAAAATAGAAAAATCTACAACTTTCGATGCTGGGGAGAATAGCAACAGTGAAAATGAATATCTTAACAAAAATACTTTTTTTACTTCAAACAACACCTATAAGATTGGGAAAAACCTTTTTTGATGAACTAAACACAATAATGCTGAAATTTATTTGGCAAGGAAAAAAAGTAGAATCAGAGTGAAAAAGTTTCAAGAAATGAAAGAAAATGGAGAACTTGGACTGCCGGACTGGATGCTATATTATCAAGCAACTATATTAACATGGATAAAAGAGTGGATAACGCTTAGAGACAAAAGATTACTATACCTAGAGGGGCATGACCTACAACTGGGATGGCATGTCTTTCTGTGGTATGGGAAGAATAAAATACATAGATATTTTCAAAATCATTATATAAGAAATGCACTCTTCTTAAAATAGGAAAAATTAAAAGCGAAAATTTATATTAAAATATCTGGATGGCTTTCAACAATGGAAGCATTTACTTACCCAAATTTGATTAATTACGAAAAAGTTGTGACCTATAAAGATATTCTGGACAATGAAGGGAAACTGAAGTATAGACAAAACTTAGAAGAACAGGCTATTGATTTATCATGGTGGCCATATTTGCAAATTCAAACGAGATACAAAAAAGATGTTAAAACAATGGGATTTTATAAAGAACAGACAGAATTCAATTGTCTTTTGGCTTCCTACTTTAGCATTCCAATCCCCCATGATGATAAGGACATCATTTTTTGGTGTTAGTTCTATAAGGTGCTGTACGGCTTCATAGAACTGGTCAATTTCATCCTCTTCAGCATTGGTGGTTAGGGCATAGACTTGGACTACTGTGATATTGAATGGTTTGCCTTGGATTCGAACTGAGATCATTCTGTCATTTTGAGGACTGTATCCCAGTATTGCTTTTCCTATTCTTTTATTGACTATGAAGGCTACTCCATTTCTTCTGAGGGAATCTTGCCCGCAGTAGTATACCTAATAGTCATCTGAATTCACCCATTCCTTAAAAACTTCCAGTGTTGGAGCATTCACTGCTTCTGCAGGCAGGTTGTTCCACTGGTTAATTGTTCTAACTGTTAGGAAGTTTCTCCTTAGTTCTAGGTTGGTTCTCTCCTTAATTAGTTTCCATCCGTCGCTTCTTGTCCTGCTTTCAGGTGCTTTGGAGAATAGCTTGACTCCCTCTTCTTTATGGCAACCCCTGAGATATTGGAACACTGCTATCATGTCACCCCTCACCCTTCTCTTCATTAAACTAGACATACCCAATTCCAGCAACCATTCCTTATATTTTTAGCCTCCAGTCCCCTAATCATCTTTGCTGCTCTTCTCTGTACTCTAGTCTGAATTCACCCATTCCTGTCCATTTTAGTTCACTGATACCTAAGATGTCAATGTTCAGTCTTGTCATCTCTTGTTTGACCATGTCCAGCTTTCCTTGATTCATGGATCTTACATTCCAGGTTCTTATGGAGAAAAAATCTTTACAGCATCGGACTTTCCTTTCACCACCAGACACATCCACAGCTGAGTGTCCTTTCAGCTTTGGCCCAGTTGCTTCATTCTTTCTGGCGCTACTAGTACTAGCCCTCTGCTCTTCCCCAGTAGCATATTGGACAGCTTCCGACCTGAGGGGCTCATCTTCCAGTGTCATATCTTTTTTCCTTTTGGTACTGTCCATGGAGTTTTCATGGCAAAGATACTGGAGTGGGTTGCCATTTCCTTCTACAGTGGATCACGTTTTGTCAGAACTCTCTGCTATGACCTTTCCGTCTTGGGTGGCCCTGCACAGCATAGCTCATAGCTTCATTGAATTTTGCAAGCCCCTTCGCCATGACAAGGCAGTAATCCATGATATATACTTATTAGATTTATATTCATTTTTCATTCAGGAGTTTAAGCTTAAAGATATGCTCCCTTCTTGTATTCTTTCGCACAACAAGAATCCTGTTGTGTTGGCTAGGTAGAGAGAGCGGCTGATCCAGAATCACCCAGTGAGTTTCTGTAATGAAGAAGGGACTGACTGTAGTTCTCCCTCTTCCTATTACAAAATGTTATATAATTTTCTGTTTCAAAATGTGTCAATAACCATTTATTTCAATAATTTTAGAAGGGATTAGGCAACAGTGAGGAAGTTAACAATGGCATTGTTTAAGATGATCTTTATCTTTAATATCAGAGGTAACACTGCTAATTACCAATAACCAAGAAGTGGCAAATGACAGACCTCTTACCTTCCCACAAATATCTGCTTGGACACAATAAACAACAAAATCATAAACTAAATGAGCTTTTTATCTTCTCCCATTAAGTTTCATGAGAAAGACCAAAAGAAAAACAAAAAAACCCAACAACAGTCAGTTCTAGCACATGGGTCTCTTAAAAGAATGAATGACAATTTTGTAAAATTTTTGAAAATTTTCTAAATCCCTGTATTTTTTTCTTGCATTGGGTAGTCTAGTAGGCATGGAGTTATGCTAATATTGCAAGAGCTAAGAAAAATGACATATTACTTGGCAGGATTCTTTTAATATTCAAGTGCTTAACACTGTAGGAATACTAAATTAACTGCCAAGTCAAATGTAAATTTGATTCAAATCAAATGTAAGCACAGAAAGTCCATTTATAAATGGTTTGCAGTTGGCCTTCCTTGAGTGAGGAGATTAATCATTAGGAGGTGTTTGAGAACACATGCAGTAAATCAAAATATCTGATATATTAACAAACAAGTATTGTACGTGTCTGGTGGAAAATGATGAATTCTGCTTATTGTAATGACTGTTTTCTTAATCAAAAGAAAACAGATTTACAGGGCTTAGTGTGGAATCAAGTTTTGATTAAGCAACCTTGCTGATTGCATATTACAATTCCATTCCATTCCACAAACAAAATTTCATCTTTAGTCTAAACCTCTGAGGTAGAATCAGATCATCCATAAAGCTATTTGACAAAGGAACATGGCAATAAGTGATTAAGTGAATTCATATTGCTACTGCATCACTACTGAATAGGAATTGCATTTGGATATTTGAAATCCCAACATTTACGAATTTTCTTTTAGAAGCTATATTTATGTTATGGAAATTATCTAATGATCTTCTGGAAAGGTGTAAAACATTGCTCTACAGCCTTGCTTGGGCCACACAGAGGAGCACTCAGCCATGGAGCTAGTTAGTACCCTGAAAGTACTCCCCCTGCCTTTAATTAATTTTTAACATTGACTGCCTTTTAAAAAATTCATATACTGTTTTTATGCTTTTAACATTTTATTTGTACAGTGTCTGGAGTCCCTTTGCAAGGGAAATAGGCTGGTCCTAAATATAATAGACAGATAGACAGACAGACAGACAGACAGGTAGATAGATTTATATGATCCCTATATAAAGATACCTCTTATAATCTCATTGTTGTGATGTACATTTATCTTATTTGCATGGCTCTCTTTTCAAAACCTTAATTATTTTAGTTTATTATTAAATTTAACAATTATGTTTAAAAAGCTAGTGATACTAACTTTAATTGCCATTTGTAAAAATAAGTGTTTTCTATAAAACAGTACGTGATAGGTTAAATTACAGGTTATCTTGGTGAATAGCAGTGAAAAATCTTTAAGACATACCCCAAAGTGTTCAGGAAGTGAAATCTTTGTTGTTGTGTTTTTAACATTTATGATTTTAATAGATTTTTGTATTATGCTTTTTTAAAATTGATGTTTATCCTCTGAATATCCTCCCCAAAAA
Organism: Vipera ursinii; assembly: GCF_947247035.1. NCBI lineage: Eukaryota > Metazoa > Chordata > Lepidosauria > Squamata > Viperidae > Vipera > Vipera ursinii. The sequence continues at coordinate 77,743,312 of NC_139517.1, forward strand.
ACATTGTCTAAATAATTCAAAGCAATAGAATATTGGTTTTTTGCAGGTCTAAGTCAAAGATCTGCTCTTTCACCTCCACACGAGTTCTCTAAAACCAGAATAGCTCAGAATATCTGGAAATCAGCCAGATTCTTATTCATAAACATGGCACACAAAATACTGTACACAAAAAAACACATACTGTGCATTCTGGATGGGCAAGTATTTTGATTTGAAACTGACAAAGAGCACATTGTAGCATCCTGATGCTACTTCTTAATACCTCATCTCAAAGTGTATTTTCTGGGTACTCTTAAAAAGCTATTATATGAGACCAAGAAAATATAAAGCTTCTTTAAGATGCCATTGACAGACATAGTAAATACATCCATGATGGTTCTGAAACAATATCACACAGTCTTGTTCTGCTCTTTGCTTAATGTTGAAATAATTAACTGATTACTCAATTTATTTTTTCACATTCTTTAAACCCATTAACCACTCCCTTTGTTGCATTCAGCAACAAACCAACTCCATATTTGTGTAAAATAATTACAATGGTAATCTCTATCATGTGTTTTCTGTAAATTGATACATAAACAAAATGCAGCCTTCATATACATCTTAAGTATGCTGCATAAGCAACCATATCCATATTTTCACATTACTGCAGTTATAGCCATTTGCACCCATCATCTGATAATTTTCCAATTCTCCCAGTATACGTTATTTCATTGTTTTTCCTTTACACTAAAATTCATGTCAACTCTGCTGTTCAACATATCATTTATATTTCCATTCAAATTTAAAATATTTCTCCAACGTAGTATGGATATGAAAAATTATGCCATCATGTCTGCTCAATATGTTTTTTATATCAAATGAAATCCAATAAATACTGAATTCACACAAAAAAAAACACATTTCTTTCAAATTAATTGAAAATAAAGTCCATAAAGCTTATTTTATGAGTCATAAAATAAGAAGCTTACAGAACAATTTACATATTTAAAAGTGTCTAAGAACTATTGAACAACTATTTCTAATGAAAAATCTATATAAGTGATAGGAAAAATATTTTTAAATGTATCATAGGACAACACTTTTATATATTCAAAGATGTTTTAATATCTATAAACCAAATGAGGACCCAGATTGTTGGAGGCAATTAAGCTGACTTTGTAATAATGCCGCTTGGGGTGTGTGCGAAAGCCCTTATAAGCAGGCATATACATAGAATGAAGGCTACTGCTAAGCTTGTAAGTCGCCCTGAGTCTTCGGAGAAGGGCAGGATATAAATGGAATTTTTAAAAAAACAAAACACATTTACTCATTGACATTCGAAGCTCAGAAATTGCTGCAGTCATTTTTTGGGTTCTTGGTGAGAGGGCTGCTGATTTTAATACAGTCATAATATTTCATCCAGAAAAATGTATTTTCACCACTAATTTCTTGTAAACAGAACCTTATTTTTTTGCATGTAAAAAGCATTTATTAATATAGCAGAATAACATATCTACTATGAAGCAAGATGTAGTCCAGCCGCAAATACTAAAACAGAAAATATTATTTTATTTATCCTGAGTAGGATTTCAAAATTTATGCTTCATCAAATACATTTTCAAGTAGGATAAAATGTAATTATCCACCTCTACTGCTTCAAAATTAAATTCAAGAAACTACATAAAGTTTTAAATGTATATGGTGTATGTATTATACAATTTATCTATTTATTTTGCCCTGTCCTTATTTCTGCTATGAACTGTGACTGTCAAATACATAAGATCTAAAAGTGCATACAGAGAGATGATTCTTCAATGTTGGAAATCTTTAGTAATATTCTCTCGAAACTCCAGTCTTAGTAGAAAATAAGGACACTCCAATACGGGCAAGGAGCTACTTTGCACATTTAAAAAATGGAGCCACTCCTCTTAGTTATTAGATTACCAAGTTATTGTTAAACTTCATTTAAATGGAGTGTTTAAACTTTTCAAAAAGTTGGAAGATCTCATTTAGAAACATGAAAATAATCTTAGACAGGAAAGGGCTAGGTGCACAGCAGCAAAAGGATTAGATACTGAATTATTTGAACAGGAAAGAATAGTTAAAAAGTATTCTTACAAATACAATTATCATTTGTATTTTTTCCCACAGAAAATTATAATACTTTGTTTATACTTTTAAAACTCTTTCCTTCTCTAAACTGAAATGTAAATATTTATAGTTTAATTAAAGTAAAGAAATTCCAAAGGAAACAAAAATATTAGAAACACTTGAAGACACAGACTACAATTATTGAAAGTCACACAAATGTTGCTTTACTGCCATCTAGTGTTCTGATCTGTTAGCCATAATCCATTGCTTTCCTGTTCAACAGCTTTATTTAAATGTCAGACCCTTTAATTCAGGGGTGTCAAACTCGCAATGTCACGTGACCTGTCACGACATATCACAACTATTTTTCCATTGTCGTGACGCATCATGGCGCGGTTTTGCCATGATGCATCTGGCCCGGGGCCAGCAGTTTCACACCCCTGCTTTAATTTGTAACAGAAATAAATGGAGGGATATGTCACATTAGCTAGTCATAAACCGTAGTTTGATACCTTTATTAGAATTAACCAAAAAGGAAAAATCACTTCTTACACCTCCTCCTCCTGCTCCTCTATGATTTTCTCCATCATCATCATCATCATCATCATCATCATCATCATCATCATCATCATCATCATTATCATCGTCATCATCATCATCTCCTTATTTAGGCCATAAACCAGCATAATATAATGTAAAATTGTTAAAATTTTCAGCCAGTAATAGTATCAATCTAGACTATAACATGCAAAAATTAACAAAATTATTACCATTATAATCACACTTAATTAATACTTTATAGAATATTGAACAGGCAACATCATATATAAAATATTTTAAATATTAATAAATGTATCAGATAACTAAAACAACTATCATTGAACAGAAATGATTTAAGTGTAGAACACAGGAATATAAAACTTAATGTTACTAGTATTAGACTTTGGAAACTAAATATAGCAATTGTAATTTATCTTAAAACTATAATAGTGAAAATTAAAACCTAGACATCTTAAACAATGGCACATTGATGTAAAAGCATAAATATGGCTACAGTCTCTTTCTGATCTACTATTCTCCCATCTTTTACATGCTATTGTTAGCAGTCATTTCCTGGAGAATACAACACTACAGCACAATGCATAATAGCATTGTATCATACAGCATAATTATAGCCTGGAATTTTAAAAAGACTAAAATTTGAGTTAAACAACCTGGAAATCTTTTGAATAATGTCTCTATATTGATGAACACTAACAGTGAACGTGTTTCAAAGTCAGTTTCCTTCGACATAAATGTTCCAGGAATGGGGTCTTTTTATATGCCCAAATAAAGACAGTGCCCTAGAGCAGAGGTCACCAACCTTTGGGGCACCAAGGACCAGTTCCGTGGAGAGAGGTTTATCCGTGGATTGGAGGGGGCGTGGTTTTGTGTGCTGCCTGCATCCGTGTGGGGGTTTGCTTGTTTGTGCGGACTGGTTCCAGCATGCCACAGCGCGGTACCAGTCCACGGACTGGGGGTTGGGGACCCCTGCCTTAAAGAACCTAATTTTGTCATCAAAAAATAATTTCCAAAAGAATCTGAATTCTACCTCCAAAGACAGAAAGTGACTGGCCCAAGGTCATTCAAGTGGTTTAATGGCTAAGTCTCTTGTGTTCCATTCTACTGCCTTAACCATTAGACCACACTAGCTCTCTATTATTAATCATTCATTTCTCCTCCAGCTACCTGCTCAATCGTCTTTGGATACTGAATCCATTGTCAACAAAACAATGTAGATACAGTCTGAATTCTTATTATGAAGCTTGGGCCAATTTGCAAATCCTACTAATGCTCCTATTTCAAGCAGTGGCCACATAATGTACTTATAGGGAGACTATGCCAAAGCAACTTTCTGCCTCTAGTTGCTCAGAAGGTCTCTCATTTGTGGAGTTCCTCAGGGGTCGGTCCTCTCGCCTCTCCTGTTCAACATCTACATGAAACCGCTGGGTGAGATCATTCGTGGTTTTGGAGTTGGGTATCATCAGTACGCTGATGATACCCAACTTTTCCTTTCGACCCCAAACCACCCCAGTGATGCCCTCAACGTGATGTCCCGTTGCCTGGAGGCGGTTCGGGTCTGGATGGGGAGGAACAGACTTCAACTCAACCCCGACAAGACTGAGTGGCTTTGCATACCTACATCCCGGGTTTATTCGGACATTCCACCTCTTGCTATGGGGGGTGAACTATTACCCCCCGTAGATAGGGCTCGCAACTTGGGAGTCCTCCTAGATTCACGGCTCACCTTGGAAGACCATATAGGAGCTGTGACTAGGGGGGCTTTCGCCCAGGTTCGCCTGGTGCGCCAGTTGCGGCCCTATCTTAGCCGGGATGATTTATGCACGGTCACTCATGCGCTCGTGGCCTCTCGTCTGGACTACTGCAACGCTCTCTACGTGGGGCTGCCCTTGAGGACCACCCGGAAGCTCCAACTGGTACAGAATGCGGCCGCGAGAGTTGTGTTGGGAGTCTCCCGATACTCCCACATTACACCTCTGCTCCGTGAGCTGCATTGGTTGCCAGTTGTCTTCCGGGTGAGATTCAAGGTACTGGTAATGGTGTTCAAAGCCCTCCATGGCATGGGGCCGGAGTACCTTAGGGAACATCTGCTGCCGGCATCAAGCTCCCTGCGCCCTGTGCGTTCCCACAGAGAGGGCCTCCTCAGGGTGCCACCGATCAGAGAATGTCGATTGGTGGCCCCCAGGGGGAGATCCTTCTCTGTGGGCGCTCCGGAGCTGTGGAATCAGCTACCGGTAGAGCTCCGGATGGCGCCCAATCTTCGCTCCTTTCGTCGCGATCTCAAGACGTTTTTGTTTGTACAAGCCGGCCTAGCCTGATGGGGATTGGTGGGGTTTTTTATTTTTTGGTTTCTTAATTTTATCTTGGGGTTTTAGAATTGTATACCAATTGTTTTAACTTGGGCAATCATTTAATCTCTTTTTAATGTTTGTATTTAGTACTTTACTCTGCCCTGTGAACCGCCCTGAGTCCTCAGGGAGAAGGGCGGTATAGAAATATTATTAAATTAAATTAAAATTAAATTATATGAAAAATAAGTTAGGGCTCAGTTCACCGGTGTATGAAAACTGTTAATTTGGTTCTTTCTGTTATTCTTCAATCCCTAGTGAGTGTAAGAAACCCTGATTTTTTGTGTTATGAATTAATTTCTGAAAATATGAAACCTTATTGATTCATTCCTTGCACCCATCCAAAATCTCTGCAATTTAATTTGGCTTTTCTTCTGAGTTTTCATATACTATTAGACTGGCTCCAGATCCATGTATGGTCATATATCCAGGCATTAAATTTTATTCTCAAGCATTCCAAATTTACTGCTTACAGGACCTGAAACCTCTTTCTTCAGCTTCACAGATCAAGAGACTCTCTTCCCATTTTATCTGCCAAGTAAGGTAGTCCTTGACTTACAGCCATTCATTTAACAACTGTTCTAAATTGCAATAGCACTGAAAAAGATGACTTAAAACAGTTGGCACTCTTATGAGCATTACAACATCACAGTTGCAGTGGCCATAATCACGTGATCAAAACTCGAACACTTGGTAGCCAGCATACATTTGCAGTGGTTACAGCATCCCAGGGTCATATGATCACCATTTGCAACCTTTCCAGCTGGTTTCTAACAAGCAATAGGAAAGCCAAACTCACTTAACTACCAACGATTCACTTGACAACTATGGTAAAAAAGAACGTGAAGTTGAACATGACTCATTTAACAACCAATTTGCTTAGCAGTAAAAAATTCTAGTCCCAATTTGGTCCTAGGTTAAGGATTACTTTACTCTAATTTTGTAGATTGGGTTGGATAACCAAAGGGAGAAATCCTTGCCCACCTATAAATTTCATAATGATGCTATAAATTTGGAACCTGGTGCACAGATTTCTGCTGACACCAATACCCCTTGAACTTTTTAAAAGTTACAGAAGGTACATATTTTATCAAGTTAGACATCAGAAGAATTTATAACCTGGACTGCATTAAAAAGAGAATGAGTGTTTTTAGCATTTGCTATGTAAATTATGTAAATTACTCATCCCAGCTTCTGCCAACCTAGCAGTTTGAAAGCACGTAAAAATGCAAGTAGAAAAATAGGGACCACTATGGTGGGAAGGTAATAGCGTTCCATGCACCTTTGGCGTCTAGTCATGCCGGCCACATGACCATGGAGATGTCCTCGGACAAGCGCTGGCTCTTCGGCTTTGAAATGGAGATGAGCACCAGCCCCTAGAGTCGGAAATGACTACCATGCATGTGCGGGGGAACCTTTACCTTTACTTTTATGTAAATTTTAAATATAGGGCAATACTTTTTGGCTCATTCTGAAGCACCCCAGTATTCATGAGATCTAGGAAGAATATGTTTCATGGCACTTTGTCAGTATATAAACACAATATATTTGAGACTAAGAAGTCTGAAGAATTCTCTTGCACACTTTGTAAGAGAACCCTCATATTTGATTAATTATAAAAATACAATGACCTGAAAAGACTTTAACTCTCCCAATTCTCTCTCCTGTGCCCCCAGTTTCTCATTTCATTTTTTTGATATTTTATATATAATTTTATTTTCAAACCTCAGTGCTCCTTAAGAAAAGGCAACCAGCATGAGATGAACAAATGCAGCACAAACAGTGGGGAACCATTTTTTTTATTGTATTAATTGATTCAGTTTGAGCAGAATTTTCTTTTTGGAATATCTTCAGAGAAACAAACAGGTTTCAGATTCAGGGTTTTAACTACGCAGTAATCCACTGACAGTCTCTTGGATATTCATAAATTACAGAGTTCCTTCTACCTTTAGATTTCATTTCAGTTGTAATAAGAATGCATAAATAATTGAGAGACATGCAATAAATTATTCAGTTAAGTGCACAGTTTCCAAGGAATCCTAGCATGAGTCAGGATTAATGGTATAATGCACATTAGAGGCAAAAGTTGTGATGGCACCCTACAATTACCACATGCAGGAGCAGTGCTGGGTGCTTAGTGCATCTCAGCATGGGCCTTCCACCTAGAGAACATATTAACACCTCTTGAATATTAATGGAGTTGAAGCCTCTACTGCCTGCTGTGTACTTCTGTTGCTTGGTCGTGCATGCTTATCGAATAGTAAAGCTTAACTCAAAGCTTCTTTTATTGCAACTGATTGGGACTTTTGTTAATCCAGAAATGACTGCAGTGTCTTCCCTGTGACTAATGTTCAATAGTGATGGGTACTCAGCTATTAAAACCAATAAAATGCAGATATAAGCTAATTGGTTAAATGGCCTTTTAGGGAAAAATGAGAGGACTGGGAAGTAGACTCTTTATATTGAATGGGATGGCCTTTATAAATTTAAGCTATAAACAAATAACCCTGAAGAGTTAGAGCTAGCTGTGATCAAAAAAATATGTATGGAAAATCAGCAGAACCGTAAACAAAATTATTCCATCTAAGCATTCCATCTAAACATAAGTGGACTGTCCTTCTTGTCCTTCATAAAATGGTAAGGAAACATAGAGCAGAATAATAAAACAGTATTGGAAATTATATTGATATGTTAAACAGATATTTTTATACTAATTGCCTCTCTTGAGAATTAGAATTATCAGTTTCTGTTCTTAACATTCTCCTATTGCTCCATCTAGTTTGATATCAGTTCTATACCGATGTTGTAAAGTTTCATTGGTTACATGACATATGATTTGTAGTTTTAAAATGAAAATAGATAGAAGCACCATTTCATTATTATAATTGTGTTATATGCATAGTGTGCTCAAATGTCTGAATAAAATGGTTAGAAAAACTGGCAGGTACTAGCATGCTATCAATGTGTTGGACATACCCAGAAGACTGGATTGTAATATGCAAAGTTCTATTCTGATTCGTGTGAAATAACTGTTGGATACATCAATCCCAGCATTAGACTGTTTCCTTATGGTGCAGAATAGAGGCAGATCACATGATTATTTACTTTCCATCCCTCTTTGGTTATTGTCGTATACGTATATATAGAAGATTAAGGCTTGGATAGGTTATTGTTTTTGAATTTGCCCATGCTAATTACACAGTAGTGGGATTCAAATATGTGAACAACCGGTTGTCTGCTTCCGGAAGTCCATTCTGGGCCTGGGCAACAAAAAGTTAGCTACCGGTTCTGCCAAACTGGTGCGAACTGGCTGAATCCCACCACTGTAATTACTCCTAGTATTATTTTCAGCTCTGGAAATTTCTGATATTCTTTACCACATTTTTCTTCCCTGTAATTCATCTCTCTAACAATACCTTCAAAAGTTTTTAGTTACAATAAAATTATGACACAGAAGGAAAATTAACATAATCCTGAGAAGGAAAAAGAATTCTATGCTTAGCTTGGTATCTATTTACCTAATTCTAGAGAGCCATTTCTTTCATTTACAATATAATTACCAGGTCTAGAGATGGTATCCATCTGAAGCTTAGAAAGCCTAGAAAGCTAAAATGTAGTCTTTTTTGAGTCAGTGTTTCCTATTGCACTCAACTTACTTTTATATTTCCCTTCACATACACAACTCTCTTCCATACAACAAAACAGGCAGAAGCATGCTTCTACACATAGATGTTTTTTATTCTTTTGACAAATGTTTATTCCTTTCAACATTTTGCATAGTATCCACTATCCTTCTAGCACACCTTAGATTTTCTTTTTTTATTAAAGAGTTTTACAAAAACAAAATTTTACAATATATCCCCAAATCCCTCCCACCCCAAACCCGCCCACTTTCCCCCCCCCCACTTCCCAGAGCTAAATACAGGATTATAGTTACAATAATCATATTCTAAATAAAAATTATGCATAATATACAATTAACCAAATTCATAATGTGCTTTAACTCCCCTTTAACATAACTGCAAACAAAGTACCAATAACAATATCCCACTAAAATCTACTCATAAGCTAAATGGAACTTTTTAGTCCCATATTTGTTCTGAATATAATTTATCCATCTCCTCCAAACTGAAATATATCTTTCCTGTGAATGATCTTTCAAATAAGCAGAAATCTTAGACATTTCTGCAAGATTCGAAATTTTAAACACCCATTCTTCTATAGTGGGCAAACTATCCTTCTTCCAATATTGTCCCACCAGTAACCGTGCTGCTGTTATCATGTTCAACATCAAGTTAGTTTCTTTAACATCACAATCTACAACAATACCCAATAAAAACAATTGCGGAGAAAACTTTATCTTTCTCTAAAAAATCTTTTGAATGTTCCACCAAATTTTGATCCAAAAAGCTTTTATATTTCTACAAGTCCACCACATGTGAAAATAGGTAGCTTCTAAACTACCACATCTCCAACATTTAGACTGTAAATTAGGATACATGTTGGACAACCTCTTGGGATCCAGATGCCATCTATAAAACATTTTATAAAAATTTTCTCTTAACTTTTGAGCCTGAGTAAATTTAACATTTCTGACCCAAATTATCTCCCAGGTGTCCAACGAAATTGGTTCCTGAATATTTTGTGCCCACTTTATCATACAGTCTTTAACCAGTTCCGTTTCCGAATCCAATTCAATTAAAGCATTATATATCCTCTTTATATGTGCACAATTTAAATCTCTAATTTGTTTTACTAAATTTTGATCTGTAATTGTGATGCCAACCTTTTGATCTGACTTCCACCTAGCTTTCAATTGGGTATATTGAAACCAAACCTTAGATTTTCCCATAAACCTGGTAATTCATAATTATTCTTTCATAGGGAACAAATTTATAATTTTGCTTTAGTTCTTTTTTATTTACATATAGCCTACTATCATGCAAGTTATTTCCCTTGTCAAATATAACCATCCTCACTTCTGAAACACAAATTTTCAGTTCAGTATTCCTTACTGCATTACATATTCAAACATCAGTTTTTCAGCCAATAATACAGCATTATCTATATATAAAGGTACAGCACATGTTCATGTCCCCAACCAACACATGGCCACCAATACACTGCTTATATAACCACAAATATTCTTTATATTTTAGTCCATAAATACATTAAACAATAACAAGCACTTCATATATTCTTGTCTTACTCAAGCACGGAGGAATATTTGCCCTCCATACTTAAATATGAATTATTAGCTAAGAATTCCATTTATTATCATGCATAAAAAGAGCTTCAAAAGGATATTTCTCAGCTGGATGAACAGGCCTCAAAATAGAAAACAGAGAACAATTAATGTGGCAACAGATAAACATTGGCACAAAAATTCCAAACTTCTCATATGCATAACAGATCTGAACTGTTAGGGACTGGAATAGAATACTTGGGTCATGCTGGATAACTCAATGAAAATGTTATACCAATGTGTGAGTGCTGTGAAAAAGGCAAATTCCACACAATCATTTTATAGGAAAAAGTACCGTAGCTAAAAAGTAGCTATATAAGTGCCTCAGAAAGTGCGATGGGCAGCATATAAATTTAATAAATAAATAAAAATTGCTCGTAAAACTGAATTTGGAATACTGCACAATATACAATTCTAGTGAATACATTTAAAAGAAAATATTGAGGGCAAAGAAGATCAACCAAAATGAATACAGAGATAAAGCAGATACTCTGTGAGTAAAGAGTACAGCACCTAGAGATTTTTAGTTTAGCATGTAATTTAGAAATACTTATACAGACAGCTTCCTATGCCTCAACACATACTTCAAGTTCAATGGAAAAATCTATAAGCATGCACAACGTGCTCTGATGGGATCACCTATATTGGGCCTAATAGCAGAAGCAGTCATGCAACAACTCGAATCCATAGCTCTTTTTACCACCCAACCAAAATTCTGGACACATGTCAGGGGTGCCAAATTCAATTTCACTGAGGGGTGCATCAGCACTATGGTTGCTCTCAAAGGGCGAGATGAGCATGGCTGGGTGATCACAGTTGGGTCGCAGTGACTAGGTAGGTGTGGCTGGGTATGTGCAGCCAGCCCAGCCCCACTTCTCCGAGGGGGTACTTGGCCGCACTTACCTCTGTTCTGTTCCAGCCTACGATCGGCCCTGTTTGAATGTCAGGGACAACTCCTTTTTATAGTCAACAGGCTGGAAAAAACCCAACCAAATTTATTTACAAAGAGTTCAAACAAAAGTGAAACGAAAAGTTCAAACAAGAGTTAAACCAAAAGTTCAAACAAGAGTTAAACAAGAATAACAGACCAGGACTCTAGCAAAAGATCTTTAAACAGTTGCCTTCAGCAACCAGCACCTCCCACACCTTCCCCTTTTATCAGCAGTCCCAAGGTGTGGCTTCTCATTACCATCTCCCGAGTTGCCTCATTGCCTTCCTCTGTTCTGCTCTACTAGATTGCTTCCTGCTCCTAGCATCCCTAATAGAGCCAGCTGTGGATCATCTTCTTCCAATCCCTCGTGCTCACACGGCTGAGTCTGAACAAGACGAGAGGGGCCAGGCTGAGAGTCCTGCAGTGCAACAGAACCTCCCTCTGACACCAAAGGCTCTCCAAACCCGTCCTCCTCCTCCTCTTCAGAATCATCTGCTGGCTGGGACTACTGCTGGTGGTGGTTTCGTCACTGCAGGAGTGAGGTGAGGCAGGTGGCACGGCAGGAGTGGCCTGGCTGTGGACTCCAAGCTGTGCAAGTGCAGTGCAGTGAGGTAGGGTTGAGCTTACTGGACGCTCTGGGCTCACATCCAGCTGGCTGTCACTCCTGGCAATGAGTGGGCAAGAGGCCAATGAATGGCAGCTATTGCTGGGCATCATCAGCCCCTGCATGGTCGCCGTCTCCTGTGGTGCTCCCAGGGGGAGCACCCAGCCGGACTGGGATGAGCTGGGGCTGAGATGGTGGGGGAGCAGCCCTTCGTCATCTCCAGGGCAGCCCCGTGGGCCAGATCTAAACACATCATGGGCTTGATCTGGTCTGCAAACCTTGAGTTTGACATCTCTGCGCTAAGTTGATGACACCTTCATCATCATCAAATGCTCCCAAATTGAAGAAACACACCACCTATGCCCGTGGTGGCGAACTTATGGCACATGTGCCACACATGGCACACAGCTGGGTTTTATAAAACCTTTTCGCTTTAGCCTTTACCACTGTGTGGGGAGAAAAAAGGTTCAATCAATCAATAAATTTCAACTCACGGGAAAAAAAAGATCTCACAAAGTTGGAATTGATTGATTGAACTTTTTAGCCCCACCCAGTCTGCCGTTACCACTGCAGCCACACCCACCCAATGGGCCACACCCACCTGGCACCCGACGATACATATGTGGGTTTTGGGTTGCAGTTTGGGCACTCAGTCTCTAAAAGGTTCGTCATCACTGACCTATGTGATAACGTTCCCTGGGATCAAATTCACAAGCGAAGAGGAAACAGAATTCCATTCCTCAACATTGCTGTAAGAGTATAGAACAGCGAACTGGAAACCCATGTCTAACGCAAACCCATGCACATGGACCAGATCTTCAGCTTCACAAGCAACCACCCCACTGCACACAAAAGAAGCTGTGTCCAGACCCTCCAGAAGGGCCAACACCATAATACTAAGAAAAGCGAAACAGAAATGGCTGCTTGACATCTTTCTCCATAACAGCTATCCAAAAAAACTTCATATTCCCACAAACAGCACCAAACCACAATATATCATACAGCTAACCACCACACAAAAATTAACCCTACCATACACAAAAGAGGTGTCAGAAATGACAGCTAGAATTCTCTAACCCCTAGGAATAGCCCACAAACCCACAGCCACACTCCGCCAGGAATTATCCAGAACCAAAGGCAAGATACAGAAAGATGAAAAAACAACAATGTAATCTACAAAATCAACTGTAACAATTGCAACCAATTCTACATGGGACAAACATCATGTCAGTTGAAAACCAGGATCCACGAACACTGGCTCACAGTCAAACACCATGATGCTAAATCCTTAATCCCTACCCACATCTGCACCAAACAGTTCAATTGGAGCAACACAAAAACCATCAGCCATGCTATCACCCACCACGCTCATGAATTCATCAAAGCCTGGCACTCCACAAACAATTCGATCAACAGACAGATTTACCTATAACCAGCCTACGAACCCCTCAGAATCCAAATCAACCACACAGCCAAATAGAGACAGCATTGACCCTCAACCAACACATGCAAGCCCTCCCAGCACTTCATCTCCCAATGTGCCTCACCTGATGTAATCTCCCCATTGCAAGACTCCCACTGATGACCCACCCTTGACTCATCAGAAGACCTACTGACCATATGAAGCCTTTATAAACAGAAGAACACTGACACTGACATCCCCTAAACTCTGCTGAAGATGTTACCTAGCCTGGTAATGAAATGTTCAGAACCCACAAGCCTGGAGAATAAACCTTCAATTTCATACAGCTTGCTCCCTGATACTTTCTGAATTGTGTGATGGCCCTGATGGATGGTTCTATTGTTTTTGTTTTATTTCTAAAGTTTTTTATGTCATTCAAAGCAGCTTCTAAAATGTCACATTCTAAAACTCTTAAAAAGCAAACCCCAGAGATGCTGAAAATTAATATTAAACTAATATTTTAAAATCTTGTTTAGTTGCATAGACTATATACTGTATATGCAAGATATAAACTGTAAGAAACTCTGTCCATCTTAGACAAAAAAGATCTCATATTTTGGTAATAAAATTCAGTAGACACTTCTAGCCATTTTTGAAATAATTTATGTAATTAATTACCGTATTTTCCGGCGTATAAGATGACTTTTTAACCCATGAAAATCATCTCAAAAGTTGGGGGGTCGTCTTATATGCCCAGTCATCTTATACGCTGGAAAATACGGTATGAAAAAAATCCCAGTGGAACTGTTTTAATAATAAACATGGAAAAATAATAAACAAACAAACAGATGTGAATGTCTAAACTGTTGGCTAAAGTGCTTTCTTATTCTACATTGTCTTCCCCCAATGGGGGTGACAAGTGAGATAACTGAAGCTATTATTCAACTTTTTTACTGAAACCAAATAGGGAGAGAATACCAGCCAATGAGAACTAGCCTCATGTTCTTGTACTACACAAAGTGTAGTGTGGAATAGTGAGCACAGGAAACAAATGAAGAAGCAGGAGATCAAGTAGAACTGACAAAGAAACAAAGACTGCAAGACAGAACAAAAAACAATCCTCTTCTAATTCCCAGATTGGTCTATATGTCCCATAACTTTAATTGTTTTTATCTATCTATCCATCTATCTATCTGTCTGTCTGTCTGTCTGTCTACCTACCTACCTATCCAGCCATTCATCTCAACATACTACTTAAAAATCATGAACATAGATCAAATTGGCAAATTATACATTTAATGAAAATCTCTCCATGACAAAATCTACAAGCTTTCTGAGAAAGTTTAAACAAATTTTGTCAAGAGCAGTATATTTTGGGAAATCACACCACACAAAAAATTTCCACTCTGCAAACTTTACATGAAAATATTTACATCTGACTGAAATTTCTCAAACAAGTTAGCTTTTCATCTTAATCTTTATTATGGTAATACAACAATAGTACTTTGGAAATTTTGAGGAATTAATATAAATCCTAAATAATTAAACAATGTCAGTTTATAAATAATGTGGGATAAAATTATCAGGAAGTACAAGGACTGCATGAGGTCACAGGTAGGTATTATGTAGTTAGTAAAATAGCAGAAAGTTATGCTTTCTTACTGTACTGAAATACTAAGACAGACAAAACATCATGTTCTGAGATTTAATAGGAGCTGAAATAGCATACATGCAGATCCATATCAATTCTACATCAGTATTACAATACAAAAAAAATTTCAGATGTATTTTTAATGATTGTCATTAAAGAGGACACATTCCTGAAAACAGTAGTTGGAATGTTTTAACACAGTGGATCTTAAGCTGAAATAACTCAGGGTTTTGAGCAATCCATATGACAATTCCTAGTTCATTACTCTACTTTTTGCTAAATGACACGATATTTTCTTAAATTCAAAAATAAATATTAGTGTAAGATTTTCCAAAGCATTCAATATTCAAGCAGAAAGAACATTTACTTCCCCCAATGTAATTTAGTTCAACTGCAATAAAGAGTAATTTGAATATTAAAAAGATTGAATGCTAATTTTGTTTAAAACTGCTGTACCACTTCACAAATGTCAGCTTTACTATTGTACAGACCATTGTCTCCATCAAATGGTAGACTGCTAAACTGCAGGTTTCTGTAAGCAGAAAAATGTTTGCCTAAGCCAAGGGTAGGCAACTCTGGCTCTTTTATGACTCGTGGACTTCAACTCCCAGAATTCCTGAGCCAGTATGGCTCAGCTTGGAAACCTCTCCCTTTTCCCTCAGCACAGCTGGCTCAGGAATTCTGGGAGTTGAAGTCCACCAGTCATAAAAGAGCCAAGTTTGCCTACCCCTGGCCTAAGCTAATGTTCATTCTTGGCAACTGCTGGACTAGAATCTAGGATTTTCTTGACAAGGTTTTCAGGTTTGGTTTGGCATGGCCTTCTTCTTAGGGCTGAGAGAGAATGATTGGCCAATGGTCACCCAGCTGGTTTTATACCTAAGAAGGTACTAAAACTCCAGGATTTCTCAGTTTTTAGCCTTATGCCTTAACCAGACTAGTTCTTTTAGATGCATGAAGAAAACTAGCCGTAAAATTTAAAATTAAAATATATAATAGAAAATGAATATGTATGTGCAGTTTAACGAAGAGAAGGGTGAGGGGTGACATGATAGCAGTGTTCCAATATCTCAGGGGCTGCCACAAAGAAGAGGGAGTCAAGCTATTCTTCAAAGTGCCTGAAGGCAGGACAACAAGCAATGGATGGAAGCTAATTCAGGAGAGAAGCAACCTAGAACTAAGGAGAAACTTCCTGACAGTGGAACAACCTGCCTCCAGAAGCTGTGAATGCTCCAACACTGGAAGTTTTTAAGAAGAGACTGGACAGCCATTTGTCTGAAATGGTATAGGGTTTCCTGCCTGAGCAGGGTGTTGGACTAGATGACCTCCAGGGTCCCTTCCAACATTAATAATAATAATAATGATAATAATAATAATAATAATAATAATAATAATAATAATAATAATTATTATTATTATTATTTTGTTGTATTTTTCTCAAACTTTTCTAAGTTTACAGTATCACTGATGAACTGTGTCCTTTGGCATTCTAAGGGAAGCATGCATAATAGATTTAGATAAAAGCACAAGATTTGCCAATTCATTTTTATATTATTTTCTAAATATTCCTAAGGTAGAGTTTAATTTTTTAGTCAAGGGTCCCCAACCCTGGCCACGGATTGGTACCAGTCCACAGCCTGTTAGGAACTGCTCAGCGCAAGCAAGCAAAGCTTCATCTGAACATGCATCGGGATGTAGGCATGTGTGAAAACATGCCCACCCATCCCCGGTGCCCAAAAGGTTGGGGGCTGCTGGTTTTAGTAACTATGGCACATGTGATTGACATTTTTTATCACACTAGTCACTTCAACTTTAAGGTCTCTTTCTGGGATACACACCATCACGTGAAGTACTAATACCACTTTACAATGCCTTGGTAAAGCCACACCTGGAATGCTGCATCCAGTTTTGGTCACCATGATGTAAAAAAGATGTCAAGTCTCTAGAAAGAGTACAGAGAAGAGCAACAAAGATGATTGGGGGACTGGAGGCTAAAACATATAGGGAACGGTTGCTGGAATTGGGTATGTGTAGTTTAACGAAGAGAAGGGTGAGGGGTGACATGATAGCAGTGTCCCAATATCTCAGGGGTTGCCACAAAGAAGAGGGAGTCAAGCTATTCTCCAAAGCACCTGAAAGCAGGACAAGAAGCAACGGATGGAAAATAGTCAAGGAGAGAAGCAACCTAGAACTAAGGAGAAACTTCCTAACAGTTAGAACAATTAACCAGTGGAACAACCTGCCTCCAGAAGCGGTGAATGCTCCAACACTGGAAGTTTTTAAGAAGAGACTGGCCAGCCATTTGTCTGAAATGGTATAGGGTTTCCTGCCTGAGCAGGGGGTTGGACTAGAAAACCTCCAAGGTCCCTTCCAACTTTATTATTATTATTATTATTATTATTATTATTATTATTATTATTATTATTATTATTATTATTACCATAACCTCAGAAAACCTTATGCATACATAATTGAAATTTATGTTTGTTTCAAAATAGACAGAAATAATTTCTTTAGGGTTGCAATAGTTGCTAAAGAGACATTTTACAGCAGCTCCTCAGTTTACAAGCAGACAGAAATCTGAACATAAGCTACTATGCACCAGCTCAATGAAGATAAAGCTGAATCTTTTAAAAATGAATGAAATATGAATAGAAGGAATGTATTACAGAAGAACATATGGAAAATGAGGAATCATATATGTCCTCAACATGATGTAACTATTTTTAAGCTGGTTAGGTTATTTCTGACAAGATGTATAAAAGACAGTACCAGTTTTATCTATATGGCTGCATATACTTAATACCAATGAAAATTGACTAAATGTTGTTTACAAATAAATATTATTCCACTGTATCTACCATTTTCTCAGAAGGCAATATTTAAACAAAAATGTATATTAGCAGTTTTAAGTCAATTCATTTTATATAACACTTACAACTGTTCTTCTTCTTTTGCTTTCTTGTCAGAAATCAGATAAACTGTTCCAAAACTTCCACATCCAAGTTTTTGATAAATACTGTATCTTCCTGCAATCAGTGTTTTTGAGTGGATAGAAATAGGTGTAAATGATGTACCATGCTTAACTACTTCCTGGAATTTCAACATTACTCCATAGAATCAAGGTAGCTCAATAATTAATACTGATCATGAAGGATTATTCACCTGTAAGAGGAAAAAGAATATTCAGTATACTAGAATGTATAACATATTTAAGAATAGGTTTAACTTACTTCTTTTCCATTATATTATTGTAGCACTGGTGCAGTACAAGACCTTATAGAAGCAATTTTCTGTTATAATCAAACTTCACTGCTACCACAAACAAAAGTATATCAATACCTGTATTTGAATATGTACTTATGCCATCACTGATTTATTTTGAATTTTATTTCATTTTGTATAGGATCACATATTACATTAGGCAATGGCATAATTGTTTTAATAATAAATTCTTAAATCAGATCCTCTGTTATATATATGGCTTACATTATCTATATATATATACTACTTAAACTCTCTTTTTTGAATATTTTAAAAAACAAAATATTTTTTGTTTTGTGTAGGACAAAAGTTGAAATAGGCTAACATAAAATTGCATCCAAAATCCAAAATCCATGACCCCTCTGGAACTGAAATCTAGTAAATTTTATTAAACATTTTATTACTAATACAAAAATATCATAAAATATTTCTTATGGCCAACTCCTAATATTTGATTGGGCTATACAATCGAACATGGGCTATTTTCAAGGTAGATACATCTGAATATCTCCCTGAATATTTAAGAACTTTTCAAGTACATTAGAACTTGTGCCATTGTTGAAAGAATCTGGTAAGAAAATATCTCTAAAACAAAGACCCAAGAGTTAATGGGTCATCTAGTTATTGTTAACTTGTCTACTAACAATCTAAATGTTGACAGTCACACTACAAAACTATTTGTCAAATCTTATTTGTTAAAAAAAACCAGGTTTAACCTCAAAACCAGAAACATACCTAATATTAAAGAATAGCTTATTTATCAAATTGGCCACAAATTTAAATGGATTCACTATGGATTCGCAATTTGTAACAATAGCACCAAGCGTGAAACTGTTGCAGTAACCATTGTCTGTACCGCCAATAAAGCTCCATGGAAGAGGCAACTGTTCAATTAAAAAAAATCGGGATGATTTAGGGTCCTCGCGAATCAATATATATCTAAATATATACATTAAAAAACCACTTTGGGATACTAGGATGGAAAAATGGATTTTCGCAAAGCAACTGCAAGTGGCAATTCATTTACTTTGTCCAACAGTACCATCCCGTACTGAGAGTGACGCGAGGGTTATAACCTTCGCGTAGCCTCCCTCTCCTCTTCCCCCCAACCAACACCTGCCTTGCTCTCTTCTCCCAGTAAAGTTCGCCTTCTCCCACTTCCTCAGTGTTTGGCTTCTGTTGCTAGGCGAGGGCGCTCTGGCCTGTGAGCATCTATGCTTCCGTATCCTGGCTGAGGAATTCTGGGAACTGAAGTTCACACATCTTTCTCAACCCAGTACTGTAAAGGTTGGCGATGACGTAGGTAGCGTAGTCCGCCTTATTTGTCGGGAGCTTAGCCGCTTCCTCCTTTCTAACAGCCGAGAGTTCGAGAACGCTCTGCGCGCAGGTATGTGGTCTAGAAGGTTAGAGGTGGTTCCGCCCACCACGGCTCTAATCAGACGTTCGCCTCTCAGCCTCTTTACAATTAAAGTGTTCGGTAATCCTTGTCTTGAGTCAAAAGTCTTAATTAGAAACATGGCGCAGGAGGGACGCTTTCAATATTACTGGGAATGGAATTGCAAGATTTCCTTTGTTTTCAGATTTACTAGGCAGCCGGAAATTCAACAGAATTCCAGGCTCATGCCAAAGAAAACTGAATCTGCCAAACTTCGTTATGGAGTTGTACTGTAAAAATACAAGAGGATGCGGTCAGAAAGAAATGGCATCCCTATAAGGAGGGACAAGACCAAGAAGAAAGGCTTAATTTCTAATGTTAAACAGGGGGCTTCTTCAGAGTCACGGGTAATCTTGATTTCCACTTTTGTTTTCAACCCCTATTTACCCATTTGTTTTAAAACAGGACAGAAAGCTAAGAGTTAACAGCGTTCATTCAGGCCACGCCCACCCTGGCCATACCCACCCGGCCCCCTGAGGGCAATCGCAATGCTGATGCGGCCCTCAATGAAATTGAGTTGGACACCCCTGCAGTAGGATGTGGAAACTACTATTTACCATATGGCAGTTGACAACACTGGCTTCCCAAGTAATTGTAAAAACTGATGTCACAAGATTTTGCTTTGGGAATAAAAAGCCATGGAAATTGCTTGTAAGAGGAGCTTTAGATCAAAATATGTTTTTTTTCTGGTGATTAATACATACAGTAAATTCCCAGTTTGACATCTAATGAAGGGAAGGAGTATCTGTTAGGCCCAAAAGTCTATTAAAGGAGAATGGGATTTTAGTCATGTGTAAAATGGTAAATGAGATTTTTCACTAACTTAAGGTGTCATTCATTTGTATTTCTAGTGAGTTGATTCAACTGTTGCAGTATTCAAACTCCAATGTTACTGTATCATAGAAATTTGTAATGCTAAAATAAAAAATACAGTCAATGGAATTTTTCTTTTAGTCTTTGAAAGCAAACAAGCAAAAAAATTAACGTGCATTTTTAATTATAAAACATTCAGATTTTTAAAAACTTTTTTGAGCCATTTATCCTGCTCTTCTTCCCAAACTGACTAGGGAAATTGGGAAGTCCCATGGCGCTGGAATCCCAGTCACTGCTAAGCATGTTTGAGGAAGCATCTCAAAGTATTTCTTGCCTGAAGCCCTATGATTCCTAAAAGCCTCATGAAGTTTTGCATAAGGATGGTTGCCAAAGCAGTTTTGCAGTAGTAATGGGAAGAGAAAGGACTCTGACCCTTTGGGGCTTATTTTGATGTAATTAGAAGCATGATAGAACCTTATTTCAGAAAGGGCCCAATTTTACAATTTGATTATTTTTTTAAGGTCAGTAGGGTTCCCCCCACCCCACCCCAAATGACTACATTTCAGTTGGCTTTATCCTTACAGCAACTAGTCCACCCATCATGGATGTGAATTTTAGTCATTAATACAATTGCTTTCTCATGGCATTCAAATACTCTTAACTGCAGTATCAGCTAATTAATCAATTAATATTGCTCAATTAATTCCAAACATTGTGCTTTTTCTTTGAAAGATTTAATTTTTTTTCTTTTTCTTTAACAGGGGCACTCCAGCTAATAAGAATGGGCATTCATGGCCTAATGAGTTATGTAGGGGAACACAGTGAATTCTTTGTTGATCTGCAGCTGAGAAACACAGATGTAATAATTGATGGGAATAATTTGTATCATGGCCTTTACTTTAATTCAAATCTGGATATCCGGCATGGTGGGGATTATGATTCTTTTACAGATATCACATGTCAGTTTTTTCAGTCATTGGCTATGTGCCACATACAGCCATACGTTGTGCTGGATGGAGGTAATGATGCATCTAATAAAAAATTTGCAACCTTAAAGGAACGAGCTCAGGAAAAGATCCAGGTGGCCCATTCTCTTTCCAATGGTGGGGGTGGAAGTGTATTGCCTTTGCTTGTCAGAGAGGTCTTCAAGCAGATTCTAACTGAACTACAAGTGCCTTTTGTACAGTCATTTTCAGAGGCAGACAGGGATATTGTATCTCTAGCCAATGACTTGAGTTGCCCTGTGCTAACTTTAGATAGTGATTTTTGCATTTTTGATCTCCAAGCAGGCTATTGTCCTTTAAATTATTTTCAGTGGAAAAACCTTTGTAAATGTAAAGACTCACAAGACAGCTACATCCCAACACGGTGTTTCTCATTAGAAAGATTTTGTAGACATTTCAGCAATATGAACAAAACCCTCCTGCCTCTTTTTGCTGTAATGAGTGGCAATGACTATATAAATCTGCCAGCTATGGAAGTGTTCTTTAGTAAAATACACCTTCCTATAGGGAAATCCCGGCGGAAGAGTAGAAGGCATGACCGCATTCAGGGACTGCTGAACTGGTTATCTAATTTTGCTGATCTTTCTGAGGCAATGGAAAATGTATTAAAGTATTTTAAAAAGCATGAAAAAGAAGACATACGACAGATTCTCTCTTCTTTCATGGCAGAATATGAACCATCTAATGTCAATCTGAAAGATTTTTTCCAGAGTGGTATGTATGAATCTGAGGAAATGAAGAAATTAAAATTACCACAGTGGATTGCAACAGGCTTAATTAAAGGACATTTAGCACCATTTATTAGTGATGCTCTTATATTAAGAAGAACCATCCTTCCTGTTCAGGTGGAGAATATGCAAAGATGTAGTGCTCATTCCATAACTCTGCCAATTAGGCAAGTTATTTATTGGTTACTGTTGAACATTTCACCAAGTTCAATTAGTCCCTCTTTGAACAACGAACCAACTTCATTTCCTCCTGTCTTCTATGAATTTAATAGACTCCAAAAATCACTCAAGAAATCATCTATTCGTGTAGCAGAATTGGCACAGAAATTTCCAGACAGTTGGTATGCTTTGGCTACATTAAATGAGGTAAATACTCAAAATGATGTGCTTGAACATTTCCTATACAGAAAAAATATGAAACGTACTGGGCAGATTGATTATCACTTTTGAAATCATTTTTAAGTTACATTTGACCTCTATAACTGAAGATATAAATTGAAAAGCATGAGCAATCCTGCTGGTATTTAATGATGTTAATGCTTAATGCCCTGAGAGATAGCAAGCAGTGCCTTCTGGACTCTGATTCTTTTTTTCTACCTATAGCTAGCAAAATAATATACATTTATGCTTTTCATATAAATTACTCAATTTTTCAGAATCTTTTCCACATTAAAGATGTCAGGATTTCTTGATGTCTCTAAATAGTTTTCTTATAAATCCTTGATCCCAAAGGAATTGTTAGCAAAAAAAAATTATATAGAGAGATTGTAATAGTGGTTTGCAATAAAAAATAAATAAAAAGTCTTGTGGGACATCAAAGACAAAAGCTTTATTAAATTCATATTTGTAGATCTCAGTACATTTAATCAGAAGTACAGAGTGGATTTGGAGAACAAAATTTGTGATTCAGCAGATAGGATATACAAACAATTGTTTTCGGAGGGGATACAGAGAGGAAAAATTGCAATAAAAACATTTAAGAGTTTTTGCACTAGGATATTTTTGCAATTTTTTTCATACCAAAACTTAAAAGAGTCCAGCATTCCATACATGCCATTGAATCTATTCTGTGACATTTATTGTTCTCAGAAATAAATGTTTACATTTTTTTTAAAAGGAAGGAATGGGAAGATTGAAGCAGTGACTTTGAAAATATTGCTGTAGGATAACTGAACAACGCAGCAGAATTCCTTATGGAATATGTATGACATAAAAGATAGCAATATTTGGGGTGGGGGAAGAGATTGAGAGTAGTTTACTAAGACAGAATGCTTATTAATTAATAATTTTCCGAACTCCCCAAAACAGGCCAAATGGAAGAACTAAACATATGCAACTATTAGTAGTTTTCTAAAGAATGTCACTGTGAACTTATGGAGCCACTGAATAAAATCAAAAATAGGTTTAAAATTAAAAATTACTTAGGAAACAGTATTTTTCTTGAAGGTTTTATCATTTATTTGTAGGCACCCATCGCAGAGCGTCTGCTATTTTTGTTCGAGACATTAGGAGTGTCAACCAGTATCCTTGAACCAGTTCCTTGTTTGCTGCAGCTCCCTATGGCTGTAACCTGTTACTGGACCAAGTTTTCGGAACCAAAAGTGACACTACAGCACATCAAGGCTTTACTACTTGGAATAACATTTGGGGAATTAGATAAGATGTTGCACGTTCCAGGTAGGTTTAGAAAGGATCAGGTTTAGTTGACACATGGATTTTTCCAGCTAAAGACTATTTTGTTCATTTGAATCAATTCTGTAAGTGATATATTTTAAATAAAAGTACATGCCAAGAGGCTTTTTATTATGTAGGCAACCTCATATTAAAATACTTCATAATAAGATGGACAAAACATTCAGTGTTATAGATATCCAGTCCAACTCTTCCTTAGTGTCTGTTAAATCATAAATTATTCTTCCAATTAATATTCTACTCTAATGCTCCCGTTTTTGTTTTTTAATCATGCTCAGTTTACACCCAGGAGCAAGAAGGAGCTTTCTTTCTGATCCAGATTAGCCAGTCCTACTTCATATATCCAATATTGTGGGCTAATCATGTGAGACTTTGGTAACAGCATGGTATGGTGAGGAATTGCAGGCTAGAAGCCAGCTGGTTAAATGTTTCTACTTACTCTTCCAAATAAAAATATGAAAATCATTGTAGAATTTTAATACCTAATATTTAAAGCTGATGCTTGAAGAATTTGATATTTGTATAATGCATCTTATTAGAATTATTAATTCTAAAGTACACCTCCACTTTGTAGGATGTGAACAACAGTATATTGACTTACAAGTAGTAAATTTGCCTGCTAGTTTTTTTTACAATATAGCATAGTGCTTATAAAAATAAGAATTGGGTTGAGATTGGCTGAAGTGCCAAAATTAACCAGAATTATATCTTTAACATTAGGAAGGAAGTGTAAACATGATGTGGGTACTACTTAGGCTGGTAACCTAGTCCTTTGTCTTACCATGAAGCATTATGTGATAGCCTCCATTGACCAAAACTGTGATGGGTAGTGGAGCAGTGGTGGGATTCAAATATGTGAACAACCGGTTGTGTCTGTGGATGCCACTTCCAGAAGTCCATTCTGGGCCTGGGCAACAAAAAATTAGCTACCGGTTCTGCCAAAGTGGTGTGAACCGGCTGAATCCCACCACTGTAGTGGAGATCAGTATTTATTAACCATCTAGTAGTAGTAACAACCATATAAGATGTCTATGAAGATTCAGGTCATAGTTGTATCAAAAGTTTTTTTTTATTTTGAAAAAGCAACTAGATTGATTTTTGAGGAAAAACAAGATGTTTCGCTTCCTATCCTGGAATACAACTTATAAAGAAGCTTCCAGGATAGGTAGCGAAACATTTTTTCCTCAAAAATCAGTCCAGTTGCTTTTTTCAAAAAAGAAAACCACTTTTGATACAGCCATAATAGATGTTGTAAATTTGTGACATTAAAAGGAAGGGAGAGGAGGTAATATATCTCAATGAAAGTTTCACTGGAATTGAGTTGATGACTATATGCATATTTATTTTGTTTTTGCATCATGTTTCTTAGTCCATATGTGCATTAATATCTGTGTGCATGTTGCCTGCCTAATTAACAAAAATAGGAGTAGAAAGTCATCAATACTGTAAGGGAAAGAAAAATACAGTTATTTAAATTAAAGCAACTACAGCTTGGGTATAGTAAGAATATATGTGGGCAAATGGATTCTTTTCTTTTCTCCCTGGGGGAAAAAACTGAGAAAGAATTTTAAAGATGATAATCGTATGATGTTATATGAGATGTACATGAAAAAATAAGGATTAGCCAAGTCACTATTTTTCAGTAAAACCCATCAGCAGTAAAAATACTTTTCCAAGCTTCCTTTTGTTTTTGCAACACTATTCCCATATTGGGAGAAGTACCCAAATTTAAGGTAGTAAATAAAGAAGGGCTGTGTTTGTGATGTTCTAAAAGTTTAGAAACTTTGGTGTCCATTCTTATCTAGTGTGAAAATAAAATCAGTGTTCAGGAATTTTTTTTCCTTTCATATCTAGATTCTGAAAGACCACATGCTGAGGTCAATAAAATTGTACACGACCAGTTCTTGAAATGGAAAGAAAAAAAATCCCCAAAAGATGCTTTGGAATTAGATGTTGCACACACTTTCTGCCAATGGCAGTGCTGCCTGCAAGCAGGATTATATCTCAACCAGCTGCTTTGTAGTCCTCTCCCTGAGCCGGATCTTACAAGGTAGGTATTTCCAAAGCATCACATTTGTATGTGCTTACTCCAAAGGATGCTCCTTTAATTTCAATACAGTATTAGGATGTGTGTATGAAAAAAAATGTTACTCAGAGGTTCAGCACTTTTGTGCAAAAGTACAGTTGTAATACACCAAATTAATTGCACATTTGTGGCATTGTAGTGTTTCTGTAACTTTTCAGGCGGGGTGTGTGTGTTGGATTAATAATTTCTAGCAGCAGCAATACGATCACAAAGCCAAAAAATAGCTTATATAAAGCTAAGTCTTTTCAGTAGCAAATTTGAGGAAAACAGTAGAAATAATTGAATTAAAAATATTGTATATATCTACTATGGAGTCCTTGGTGCTCTCTGAGTTTGGTTGTTTGTTGTTTGCAGGTTGCTTGTTTCATTACTTAACTAGGAAACATTATCAGTGCCCTGATGTCGGGTAGTGAAACAAACAAGTAAACAAGCAACTAAGTTCAGAGTGCCAAGGAATCCACAGTTCAACCAATCTCCCAGTCCCTGCTGCTGAAAAACACCCCACCCCACAGCATGATGCTGCTTCACTGTTAGAATGATATTGGGCAGGTGATGAATGGTACCTGGTTTCCTCCAGACGTAACGTTTAGAATTGAGGCCAAACAGTTCAATCCTGGTTTTATCAGACAAGAGAATTTTGTCCCTCACAGTCTGAGAGTCCTTCAGGTACTTTTTTCCAAACTCCAAGTGGGTTTTCATGTGATTTGCACTGAGGAATGGCTTCCGTCTAGCCCCTCTGCCATAAAGCCCAGATGGAGGGCTGCAGTGATGGTTGTCCTTCTGGAACTTTTGATCTGCTACAGTATGCATTGTTGGCTGTGAGGCCTTCTATAGAGAGGTGTGTGCCTTTCCAAATTATGTCCAATCAATTTAATTTACCACAGGTCAACTCCAACCAAGATGCAGAAACATATCAGCAACAATCAAGAGAAATGAGAGGCACCTGAGCTAAATTTCAAGTGTTGTTGCAAACTTAATACATGCCAATGTGATATTTCAGTTTTTTCTTTTTAATAAATTTACAGACATTTCTAAAATTCTTTTTTCACTTTGTCATTATGGAGTACTGAGTGTGGATTAAATGAGGAAAAATATGAATTTCAACAACTGTAGAATCAGGCCACAGCATAATAAAATTGACAAAAGTGAAGGGGTTCTGAATACTTTCTGAATGCACTGTAGCATTTTCCAAAACAAGGAAAACGGTTTTAATTAAAGTGTTTGTATAAAGCCCAGTTAGGGGACAGCAACTACAAAGGTTGGTCTTGGCAGGCTAAAACCGGCAAACCTGGCTAATTCTGGAATGGAACACCAATAGGAAATTCCAGAACTGGAAGGTAGATTTGGAGTGTGTGAAACATCCCAGAAAAAAAGCAGTAGTAAACCACTTCCTTATTATTATATAAGAACAAAGTTCTACAAGGATACGTCCATAGTATCACCACGAGTCCAGTTTAATGCAAGGGAGTTTATTTCTAAGACAAATCTGGGTTTTAGTATTCTGCACTCTTAATGGTTTTCTTTGTTTGATTGGTTGGTGTGATTTTTAAAAAACAGCACCAAGTTCTCTTTTACAAAACCACTTTTGTTTTTCATCTCTGACAGGCTTTATAATGGGACCCTTGTCCATAGATTGTATCATCAGCTAAATTCCAATTCCATACCAGAGAACCTCCTCAGTACATCCCCAAAGATCTATGGGCTTTACTGCAAAATGGTACAGATAGTTAAAGATTCAACACCACCAGGTTTCTTTCAGAAGAAGAAGTCAAAATCCCAAAGGAAAAAAGACAAGAAAGTTATTAATAAATTGCCAGATACACAAGAAAGCACTATGATGGACACTCTACCTTTATGTAATATTAACAGGTTTGCAACACTGGCAATAGAGAACTGAAAGCCCAGTATTCCAGACTGGTTGTGGATCTGTCTCTCGGGTTGAAAAGTTATTTCTCAAAAGAATTGGAGAAGTAATGCTATTACAATGGATTTACTCCTTCAGTAAATCAGGAACGGGAAATTGCTGAATTGTTTCTAATAATTGTTAATTTTTCAGAAGACATTTTAAAAAGCTAATCTTACCTTGAAAAGGTTTCTGAAAGATATTTCAAAGATGCCTTCCTATTGTGCCTACCCATTTTTCATTGTTTCGTTGTATATGTTTATACGTTTAATGAAATTATTCACCTTATTTATATTGTAATAATACCATAGATATTTTGATTTTTTGCTTTACATAGCTTGTAAATCTTATTGAATTGTAAGACTGCAATGGGATAAAATAATGAGGAAATAGTGAAAAAACAGAACCATTGCAAAAAGACACCTTAGCCCAGAAGCGTGGGGAAGATTGAGGAAGAGATTGGAAGCAACTCTGCCATAATCACATTGGGTGTAAGTTGATCTGAAGAATTATTTTGACAGTCTCAAGCCTCTGTTACGTTACCCTACTAGCAGTAAAGCTCTTTTCAGAAATCCAAGTGATAATTGTTTCCCAAGTTTCAACAGATTAAAAAATGAATAAATAAAATATAGAAGTCTGCTTTTTAAAGGCTTTTAAAGGTAAGAAATCTGAGTATCAAAAGATTCTGACACACAGGAAAGACTTATATGGTTTAAAATTCTTCTGTTAAATGAAATAAAAGCGTACACTAATAGTGGTTTCTATCAGCCATTCAAGATTAATCAGGGAAAAAACCCACAAGCACTAGTGGAACTCTATTTGCAAGATAAAATAACAAACTTGTGCCATGAACATAATTTCTCTCTTTATACAGACAGAATCAAAGTGAGGTAATTTTAAGTTGCTTGTTTACCCTCTTTTCTCTTTTGGGGCTAAGCTGCTATTTATGTAACCATTCTTGCATTCCCCATTCAAGGTTATGTTCATAGTCCAATAATGTGTCTCTGTGAAGTCAGATATAATAAATATCTCCACGATCAAAAGAACTATATCTTTGAGTACAACCTACTAGATAACATTGAATATGCTATGGCATTTGAGTGCTACATTTGGGCCTCCCAAGATATTTGATTGAATGCTGTGAGAATAGAAAATGGATGGATTTTTGGCCTGATCTTACAAATCTTTAATTTGAAAGAGGGAAGAGTAGGGGAACAATTTAAAAGGCATAAGCTAGTAACTTTGATTAAATAAAATATTTAGATTACCATGGAAATGAAAAACAAACAATTTTGTGATCCAGTTATATATAAAATTACTCAATCATATATTTTAAGAAAAGCAGACATTTACTTGAAAATTGGAATATAGACTTTTCAATCACAAAAAGAAAGAAAAGACAGTGATCTGACAATTACATCCTGTGCAAAAAAGGATCAGGATACAAAAAGAAAAACCCATGGTACACAATGCAGAATAATGGAAATAAATACAGGAGCTGAAAAATGGCACTCTTGCAATTCAAACTACATAGATGGAATGCCTCAAATATTTCCATAATCAAATCCCATCACCTTCACCATAAAACGTATTTTAAATAAAAGCTAAAACCTTTCATCTAATTTATATTTCTATAGACATACATCTCTTAAGAAAAAAAGGTGTGCCAGACTCTTGACATACGTTTCTTTTTAAAGTAGTCTTTCTCATACTTACAAAGTTCCATCAATTTGGAAAGAAAAATTATCTTTGAGGGAAAAAAAATATTACCAAAGTTGCATAATTTATTACTCCCTGTCTGGAAGTTTAGAATTAAACAGTCTTTAATTTTACCAAAGTTTATTATACTTCTGGGAGAAGGGCTTGTCAAAAGCCGTTTATATTGTTTCTCCCTCATACATAAACAGCAGTTTCTAGTTACGCAAAGAATGCAATGTGCATCATACGTCAAGAAATGATCCCAAAGGTGGTGATCTACCATGCTTCTGGGTCTTCTCCCTGCTTTTTTCAACCTTCTTTATGATCTCTGATATTATACACACGGAAGAGGTAAGGCCCAGAAGAAATTGCAAATCTAAAAATAAATGAAAACATGGCTTTTCAATTCACAGTTACAAGAAAAAGTTAAAGTTAAAATAACTAAAAGAACTGATACAAGATTGGGCTTTAATTTTAACCTAGAAGGGGTTACAGGTTTTTCTTAATCTGACAAGACATTTTTAAAGTACATTAAATTGTTTTGGACAATTGATCACCTCAACAGTTTTCCCCAAAAATCTCTAGGTCCTAAGTCTAATAAAAGAGGTTGGTAAGAGAAACAGATCAATGCTGTCCTCAGAATAAGCTAATTTCAATCAATTGCCACAAACTGATCTACCTGGTTTCCCTTTTGTGAATATGTATGCTTTATTTATTCCTATCCCTCAGATCCTAGTTTGAAATAAATCATAATTTACTATTTTTTTACCTGGGCTCTCTGCCTACAACTTGTAAAAGAAAAACTGACATGAAGAAAGAAGAACACATAAAGTCATTCCCTCACTTCTAATTCATGTAGTGCTGAATGTGCAAGAAGGAAGAGGAAGAAATGGGAAAAAATACGATCGAAAAGATTGATAAACAAAAGATTCTAATACAAAATATGAATCTTTATGTACAATTTTATTCATGTTTGAATGTCTTACTAATACAACACACAAAACATATAAAGATTTCATTCTGAAAATCAAACTTAGTTATGCCTCCTTACCTGTTATGCTTAGACTTTCTGTCTGAAAAACTTTCTGAAGGGGAGGGAAGTAGATTACCAGCAGCTGACCCATTATAGATCCAAGGACAGCATAACAGAACATCTTGTTGCTGCAAAGTCCAATCTCAAACACCGATTTAGTCTAGAAATTAAGCAAAGAAGTTCTTCATTTATTCCATAATTAATTGAAAACAAAATTCTTAGTAAACTAAATATAACAGAAAATATTTTTCTATAAACTCCATAGAAACTTGAGCTAGCTATGATCTTAAACATACAACTGATGATTACTGTCTTAATTTTTCCAAAAATATAGCATAAAATATTCAAATCAGATGAACACATACCTGAGATCTAGAACTCAATGCATTAAACATATCAAAAAATACAAAGCAAGTGAAAGTCATTGTTGTATCTCTGGGTGTTATAACATTGTCTCGTAGCTGCAAAAAAAAAAGAATCTTAATTTATAAAATTAATTTATAAAGTTAACTAATAGTTTATGAAAACATTTTAAATAACTTTTCAAGATTTGAAATGTATCATAAAGCAGACATGTCAAACTTGCGACATCATTTGATGTTGCGCAACATATCGGCACGATTTTGCCATTGCTGGCAATGGGATGGGTGCGGCTTTCAGATGATGCGTCCGGCCGGCAGTTTGACATCCCTGTCATAAAGTATATCTAACTTTGTGGACGTCCCACTTGGCTGATTTGGGAGCATAATAATACTATTAATAATAACAACACAAAAATGATATGGTGATGATATGCATTTGCTTCAAATACTCTGTGCAGCTCCATTACAAGAACAATACTCTGATTTTCAGCCTCCCACCCTAAATTGTGCACCAGAAAGTGCTACTCATCCAAAGTCATCTGATCATGAGTGTGTGGGTGTGACAAAATAGCTGCTCTGTCTTGCCAGGGCCCTCAGACTCTTAGGGCTTCTAGCACTGCCAGCATCATCACTGCATCTACATCTGTTAGTACAGCTAACAATTGAGAATTGGTCTTACAAATCAACAAAGTATTCAGAGTTTGTTTGACTAATGCCCCATTTATTTCTTATTTCCTTATTTCCTCATTTTTTTTACCTGTTCTCAAATTGAAACTCAAACATTTACATAGAGGGTAGAGTTTTGTTTCGTGCTATTATTCCACATAATAGCTATTTCTTTCAACATCGTGCAATTATAAAAAAAATAAGCTATGAATCTATGAAATCTCAAAAAGCTGCATGCTGGTCTTTCTTTAAAAAATATTCTGTCTTTAGTTAAAAAAGAACCTCAGGAAAGTTTAACTATCAAATGTAGTTGCTGGTATTCAAATCTGTTGTTATTTGAAGAGCTGCTAGAACAGGGGTGTCAAACTGTTGGCCCCCGGCCGGATGCGTCACAACAAAACCGCGCCCACCCCATTGCCAGCAGTGGGGGAAAAGCTCCGATACGTCGCGCGACGTCACATGACGTCGCGAGTTTGACATGTCTGTGCTAGAAGTTACTTTTTTCAGAAGTTAATTTTATATTTTTTGTATGAAGCGACCCCATATTATTTCAATACTCATTTTGAAAATCTTTCTTCCCTTAGAAAACCAATTTGATTATTAAATCTTGAAGGCCATGACTTGTTATTTGGCTGGCATGCATATTTGTTGTATGATAAGAAGGTAGATAATGTGTTTAAAGTGCATATTTTAAGACAGGCATTGTTGAGAGTTTGGAAGAAGTATAGACATAAGTTAGGTTACAAGATGCCGTTGTGGGCAATTCCAAAACACGCAATAGAAAACATAAATGTTGGTTTCAAACATGATGTGACTACGTATAAGGAGATTTTAAGCTTGGAAAGAAATGTCTGGTGTTTGAAGCCGTACAACCTCTTGCGAGATGAGAAGATTGTTCAAACTTGGTTTCAATATACTCAGTTACGGGCCAGGTGGAAAGAAGATCAGAAAATTGGTTTTGCAATGACTGATGAAAATTTGATAAAGCAAATTAGAAATCAGGGTCCAGCACATATCAAACGGATATATCTTGCACTGATAGAAATTGACTCAGAAACAGAACTTGTTAAAGACTGTATGATAAAATGGGCCCAGAACATTCAAGAAGTTATTACTATGGATATGTGGGAAAAGATCTGGGTGAGGAACGTAAAATTTACACAAGCTCAGAACTTAAGAGAGAACTTTTATAAAATGTTTTATAGATGGCATTTAGATCCTAAAAAGCTTGCAAGTATGTATCAGAACTATCAGCCAAAATGTTGGAGGTGTGGTGGTGAAGATGCAACATATTTTCACATATGGTGGACCTGCAAAAAGGTTAAGGCTTTTTGGATAAAAACTTGGTGGAATATGCAGAAGATCTTTAAGCAAAGGATAAAGTTCTGTCCGCAATTGTTTTTGTTGGGCATAATTACAGATGCTACTGTTGTGGACACTAAGTTGATGCTGAATTTAATTACAGCAGCAAGACTTTTAATAGGTCAATATTGGAAGAAGGAGGAGCTGCCGACTATAGAAGAATGGACTCTAAAGGTTTCTGACCTGGCGGAAATGGCAAAGATCTCGGCTTACTTGAAAGAATATTCGCAAGAACGTTATATTATGGAGTGGAAAAAATGGATTGATTATATCCAGAACAAATATGGGACCAAACAGTTTCATTTAGCATTTGAATAAGTCTTCCTTTCTTTTTTCTGTTTTCTTTTTTTTATATATGTAATATTAATATTGCTTGTAGTTATCTTATATGAGCTAGAGAGCGATAGATTTAAGAGTTTATTGTTGTTAGCATAGGGATGTTTATGATTGTTCTTTGTTTTTATACCTTGTACTTAGCTCTGGGAAGTTGGGGGGGAGGGGGAAATGGGGGGGAGGGGCAGGGAGGGATAGGTAGGGGTGGGGGGAGGGGGGATTGTGAAAGATAAAATGTATTTTAAAACTTTTCAATAAAATAAAAAAAAAGAAAACCAATTTGCCTTAGACACTTAAGGCTGTTATTCAAAAATCCAGAATCTATAGCTTTCTTGCTTGCACAGAACATATTATATCATTCTTTAGATCTCAGTCATAGCCTATATATTTTTAGTTTGTAGTTTCTGTCGTATATACAATACTGCAAATAAATGTTAGCATTACAAACAGATGGTTCCTACCTCTCGCCAGAAGACAAACAGTGTTCCACATACAATAATTATAGATGAAACTAGAATTTTAATAATCAGATTTTTGGTCAAAATGCTGTCCTTGACATTTCGTGGAGGCTTTCGGATAACATCTTTATCTACAGGCTCAACACCAAGACTAAAAATTAAGAAAGCAAATAATATTATAAAAGTTTACCTTAATTAATATCAAATAAATCAGTTAATATGGAATTTGGTGTAAACTTAAGTATAGGTGTATATTTGTCAATCCAACTAATCAAAATAGGCTGAATCCAGACTAGATTAGTGTACTGGAATCAATGGAATGTAAATGTGACTATTGAGGCTTTAATCCAATTTACTTTATCTTATACTACCTACAAAATTTATTATTTGTGCAATCTCACCATGTCAGTATTTCTTAAAAACAATTTACCATTAGTAATTTAGAAATTTCCTTCAAATGTCCATTGATATTAAAAAGCAATCCTTTGAAAATGATAACAGAAATGTTTAATGCAACCATTTTCAAAAAATTTGACACAGCTGCCTTTTGGATGGAGGGAATTGTAACAAGTTCAACTACAGACTGCCAATTCTATAAGAAATTTTTTAAAATGCTTCAGCTTCAATTACGCAAAGCTGATGTATTAAAAAAATACCTTTGGGCTGGAGGTCCATCCATGATAATGTTGATCCATAAGATCTGCATAGCATTGAGAGGATTAGGAAAGTTCATTAATGTGGCCAATGAGATTAATGTCAATGCAGCTATACTCCTGTTGAAAAAAGTTATTTTAAACAGCTGTCAGCATAGCCAAAAAAAGGAAGAATGAGGGAGAATGTAGAACAGAAAACTATAATATAAATGAATAGCAAATAAATGTAAATACACAATAAAAATCCAACCGCTTTAAAGCTGATCACATAAGTTGGGGTGTTATTTGGAGCAACATATATAGCTTTCACATTCAGATCACATAGCAATTAAAAATTTACAGTATCCTCTGCTACTGAAATAGAGCCAATGATGGTTTTGTCTACTTGATAAAAATGTGCATTTAGTAACAACTGAAATAAACAGAACTTTTCCACGTTTATAAGAAATCAAGGTTCCAATAACAAAATGTTCATGAATGTTTAGTTTACATGTTAATATAATGTTGAAACCTGCACTAATTTGTATATGTATCAAATCTGAATGGCAATTCCAAACTTGGACATGCTTGGAAAATCTCTCCCAAAGCATTTTTATACATTATAAAATACACAGTGTTTTTCAACCTTGACAACCTCTATTGTAAATGCATGGACTTTGACCTGCTTCCTGTGAAATTCTGGGAATTAAGTCCACATATTTGGAAGTTCCAAAAGTTGGGAAACAATGGTATAGAAATTTCAAAAGAATGCTTCGAAGCTCTGTATTGTTTTACTTGATTCTTCTAGTCTTTACAAATTATGGGCAACTTTTAAAAAAGTTGGCCATAAAGTTCCTGGTTTCTTTGTGTTGGAATTTATGCAGTACTGTCAAAATGCAATATGTTTAGTTTATTTTTAATTTTAATAACTACTACATTTGTAGCATGTTTATCCTGTGCTTCAATAAAAAATTTTTTTCCAATGAATGCTTTTTTACAAATGAATGCTTTTTTACAAAAACCAGTGCAATCAGGTTCATAATAAATAAAACTAAATGCAAGGAGAAGACAATAATAAAAAAGAACAAAGAAAAACATGATGGGATGTCAATTATCTTGAAGCATCAATCAATCTTTATTTTCTTTTGTAAGTCTATTCAGGCTTGTATTGCATCACAGCCTCCCCTTGAGTTCATTCACTTTTCTCCTTTCTGTATTTAGGACCTTCATTATTTTTGCTTCTTCTCCCCCAGGACAAGACAATTCCTTAGAAACATTTTTGATAGCATTTAAGGAAGGGTCAGTACAAGGAGTTGACTCACAACAGTTTACTAAATTATTTTCCAACATATACCCACTCCCTGCTTTCTTTAAGGCTTTTCATCAAGTGTGAATAGTACTGTGCTTTTTCTCATATGAACATATGCCTATATAACTTTCAGAATTGAAACAAATAAAGCTAATGCAAAAGGGTGAATGAGAGGTATCACAGATATTAGCCAGTATCAGAAGAAGTTTCAAGACAGATATAATGGCAGTGGTTTTTTCCATTCTCTGAATTCTGAGGTTTCATTTAGTCCCTATAATTAATAAACCATCTAGCAGGAGCAATCTGTAATAAATAGAACATTGCTGCAAGTTACATAAAAGATCAATTAATATCCAAAGTAATTTTATTTTATTTTTATTTAATTTAATTCCATTTATATCCCGCCCTTCTCCGAAGACTCAGGGCGGCTTACAAGCTTAGCAGTAGCCTTCATTCTATGTATATGCCTGCTTGTTAGGGCTTTCACACACACCCCAAGCGGCATTATTACAAAGTCAGCTTATTGCCCCCAACAATCTGGGTCCTCATTTTACCTACCTCGGAAGGATGGAAGGCTGAGTCAACCTTGAGCCTGGTGGGATGCGAACCTGCACTAATTGCAGGCAGCTGGTGTTACTTAAGGAGGCATTAGCCCACTGCTCCACCAAGGCTCTGCTGGGATTTGCAGTCCAAATTTATCCAGAGAACCCTAGATGTTGAAAAATTATTTAGGATTCCTTTTGGAGATGGTGGAGGAAACACTGCAATCATGCTTTTTGTTATAGTTGCTGCAAAAACAAGCTGAAATCTATTATAATTTCAAATTAACAGATCTACTGTAACAAAATCTTTTGTCAGATGCATGAACATATATTGCAAAATAAATGTTAAGTTTTCAAGGTGTTATAAGTACCTCCAACAAAATATCTGTAATTCTACCGTTTTCTGTCATTTTAAGAACATTACTTATGCAATAGAATGTGAAAAGAGTTTTGAGTATGAAAACATCTGAGTTTATTAAGTTCCATATTAAGTAGTTATCCTGTGATAGGGCTGACCATTCTTACACAGAAAGTACTTTCAGAGGGCCTTATAAGCCCTGTTCCTATTGAGCCTGTCTGTTGCAATGTTGAGAAAATACATACCTTATCAGATAGACAAAACTATCCAACTCTATGATTAAAAGCTGAAAAATCTCCTGCATATCTGTTTTATCAATTCAACATTTATTAATAAAAACATAATTTATATTTGATCATTTCATGCAGTTTAAATATAGGTTGTCAAAAATTTTATCTGTGCAAATATTTTGTTCAAAATCTTACGTGAATAGTTTATATACAGATTTGAGCTGCCAGCTGCAGATACGACAGTGAATTTATTAGTTAGAACCATGATTAGGAAATATTGCAGTTAAGGCTGAAGAGCAAAAGGCATGCACAAGAAGCAATACCAAATTCAGTTTATTTCAAAATTAGCCATGCAAACATCTATGCAAATGTTCTTGTAAATAAAATTTATAATAAGAAATATGACACTGTGCTTTCAAACTTACGTGCTAAGTTGAAATCTAACAAAATTTTTAATATTATTATAAATTCCTTTACCCTCTTCAATAGCAAACCTGAAATACAAAAAAATATATATAAAATGCTTAAGAAAATGAACAGTGAAAAAGTAAAGATTTGAACAACATCCTAAAAACTCAATGCTTACGACCATTTAATTTAATTTACATTCAGTGTTATCTAAAATACTTAAAAAATAATTTGGTCTCTTTCAAATACTGTACACAAAAGTCATCAAAATCAGAAGGAATGTGGTAGCATCTTATACAACTAACAAATTTTATTAAAAGGCATAACCCTTTGCCTGTTTTACCTGAGATTCATTCATGACCTTTTCATCATCTGAACCCATAGAAAATAATTTCTCATTAAATTACATCAAGACTACAACAATTTCAGCCTCCTTATCAACCTTAACCTTTAGTTGTTTATGTAATAAGTCCACTTCCTTGATGACACAGTAAAACTTCAAAATAAAAATAAAATATAGGAACTACAGACTGCCAGGCATATATACTTGCTTCTAGCTCACATACCATCATATTTATTGTTTAGAACCAAATTCTATGCTACAACTATACTAGAATTGCTCAACTAATTCCAGTTGGAGTAGTTTTTTTATTAATTCAGTAGACATTCAGTAGGTTAATGTATCCACCCAGTGAGATCAATTAAGCCAAATTGATTCCAAGGAATACCTATTAAAAGGCAAATCACCAACATCAAACAACAAAGCACCATTGCCTGTCATCTACAGGTCATAATTTAGGTCACTCAGTTAGGAAGTTACATCCAAATCTAGATAATGACAGTCTACTTTTGCAAAAGCTAGGTGGCAGATTCATACTTGTAAGCAGATAACCAACCAAACTGGAGCAAATTCTCACAAGCAACAAGCAACAGAATAACGATGCTAACATGGAAATTTTGCATTTGAAGTCCTTAACTAATCCACAGCATAAGCATGGGTCTGCTGGCATTACATAGCATATTCCTCCATTTTTGTTTTTGTGGTCCTGTTATAAAGCGACCTCAGCAATAAGCTTTCACATTTGTCTCCACATTTACACCAATAGCTTCATCACAGCCTTCCAAATATCATTCACTAAATTAAAAGCATATTCATATCCTTTTCAAATTATTTGAGATATTTATTTTATTTATTTTATTTTAATTCCATTTATATCCCGCCCTTCTCCGAAGACTCAGGGCGGCTTACAAGCTTAGAAGTAGCCTTCATTCTATGTATATGCCTGCTTATTAGGGCTTTCACACACACCCCAAGCGGCATTATTACAAAGTCAGCTTAATTGCCCCCAACAATCTGGGTCCTCATTTTCTACCGGGAATGCTCCCTTGTTTCTACATAGGACAAATAGGCTAGACCTTGCACAAAATAAATTAATAAATTAAATTAGTTACTATTGAGCACAATTGAGCAAGAGATTGCTGAACACACATCAAGATTTCAACCTATCACATTAACTCTGAACAAACACAATGGGTTTTTAACATATTACAATTGTTAATTGACAAGGAAGTTACTATGCAATCTGCATCTGTATAACTATCTTGTTTTACCCTTCCTTTCCTCCCATCCTCCCAATTTAAACCCTGTATCAATTTCGCCATTCAATGAATCTGATGAAGTAAGCTGTAACTTAAAACAGTTTATGGCTTTTAATAAATTATATTAATACAAAAAGGTGGTATCAGATTCCTCTTCATTTTCGCTGCAATAAACTAGCACGACTATTTTCCTACAATGTAATTAAAATCATTATTACTTCAGTTTTTTAACAGTGTTTCAGAAACTTATGTTTTATTATTAAAAATATAAATCTTGAGGATATGGATGACCCTATCTTGATATTTGTTCCCAATATGATGTGCATATATTTTAAATATATTTTTTAAAAATTAACTTTTGTTCAAATGGAAGCACTTCAAACATTAAAATTACAAAAATAAAATGACATTTCACTTTGTACTTCTCAACCATGAATTTTCATTGTTTATTTGAATATGTTATTATAGCAATACAATTTCATCTGTACTATAGAACAGAGAATGTTAAATATCAGACATGATACACTGAAAAATCTTTATTTTATCCATTATCTATTTTTCCTTCTTGCTCTGTATTAAAGATAAATATTTTTTCTTTTGTCCCTTCTACTTGATTTTGAATAGGATTAGGATTATTATTATTTGGCATTGTTAATTAGTCAGGAGAGTACAATTTTAATGCAGAATAGTAGTTTTGCTGCCTATTTACTAGCTTTGTCAGGTACGCTTTTGCAAGCTTCCTATGGTGCACCAAAAGAGGGCAAGCACACAGCAGGTCTTTCTGCAGTGTCATCCAAGCCCCCCTCGTTCCCTTAGAGTCGTTTTGCAAATGGGCGCCACAATGGGAAGGTTTAGAGTCAGCAGGAAGCTGACTGACTGCAGAGCATCAACTTGTCTCTCCACC
The DNA here is from genome assembly GCF_947247035.1 of Vipera ursinii. Lineage (NCBI taxonomy): Eukaryota > Metazoa > Chordata > Lepidosauria > Squamata > Viperidae > Vipera > Vipera ursinii. The sequence continues at coordinate 77,782,943 of NC_139517.1, forward strand.
GAAGTGCTACTCATTTATCTACTTGCATACAACATGCTTTCAAACTGATAGGTGGGCAGAAGCTGAAGCAAATGATGGGAGCGCACCCCTTCACGCAGTGCTAGGACTTGGAACTGCTGGAGCAGAAACCATCTCCAGCATGATTAAGCTACTGAGCCACCATGCCTCTTTAAATAGGATTATTCTATGGAATGCCAATTACTTTCTATACAAATGACATCATACAAATAATAAAATTATTACATTGCATGCAGAATGGCCCTATAATTCAAACATACATTATTGTTTGAAAGTCATCATCCACCAGGATCATATCAGCTGCTTCTTTACAAACATCAGTGCCGGTTTGCCCCATGGCAACTCCAATATCCGCAGCTTTTAATGCTACAGCATCATTCACTCCATCGCCTGTCATAGCAACTACTTCACCATTATTTTGAAGTGACTAAGAGAAGAAAAACATGCCAATTATGTCAAAATATTTTACTAGTCTAAGATTTTATAAAGAACATGTGCTTTTAAACATTGCCTATCTCCTTTTATGAAGCTTAAGACTTCATGAACCTCTCTACTATACTACTAATAAAACTCTTGTGCCTTTTTTGCTTGTAACCTCAACTGGGTTAATTTGGAAGATATAGGACAATTATTGAATCAGGGTACTTATAGAATGCCAGGATCCATGATTCCTGTGGAAATGAAATTTGGGGAACTTGTGGCCACTTCTACACCACTGGGTTGCTACCTCTTCACTGCTGTTGCCATGTTGGACAGTGGTAATCACATGATTCTTATTTCCAATGTTCCCTGACAACTTCCCAAAAGTCAATGGAGAAGCCAGAAGGAACTGTAATGTTGACTGTTATTGCCAACCCTCCCTGCCAATTTCCCATTAGCAAAGTCTTTGTACTGGGAAGCTGGCAAAGAATGAGGAAGACAACAGGGAAGGTCATCTGGCAACAACCACTATCGGGAGGGGAGGGGAGAACAGGAGAGGAAAGATGAGAGGGGGAAGGGAAGTTTTTTTATGCTTCCTGCAAACCTCCCACTGGAAAACTCAATGGGGAAGTTGAAAGGAAACACCCAAGTCGCCCCTGATTATTTTGCCTATGATCATTCTATTTCTCCCTTTAGGTAAGGAAATATATCTGAAACAATGACCCAGAAAACCAAGGGTTGTTGGGTATGAGATAAATGTATTAACATTTTATTAAAAAATATTTAATTTTGTTTTTTGAAATCAATTATATAAATATTGATTGGCTTAAATCAATGTTTTAAAGGAAACATTTTAACTTTAATTGTCCCAGACTATTTTCAATGTTGCCCTTTAACCTGAATAGCAGGATTCTCTTGAAGAGCTCTAAAGAATTTCAGGTGGTTGTTTTTGAATTAAAGTATGCTTGCTTGGAAGGTAGATACATACCTTAACAATTTTCAGTTTATGTCTGGGGCTGGCTCTGTAGAAGACTGCTACCTAAGAGGTGGAAACACTAAAAATTTAACTATTGTAAAAGTTAAGCTTTACAATGTTAATCTCTTACCTAGAGACATAAAAACAAGAAAACAATTCAGCAGAAAAGGGAAAAAGTATTTTTTTCCTACCTAGTCTCTCTCATTCTCATCACATCTCCTACCATGATTCCAGTGAAAACTATTTTTTGTTAAATGCTCCAAAACCTACAATGACACTATTTCCACTTTAAGAGAATACAATGTTCTCACTAGGAAATATAAATAATTCCATACAATAAGAAAAAAAAGACAGCCTATATAGATTACTTAAGACTGTGCTGGAAAGAGAGCAGCCTTGAGACATAAATTGCGTTTATAAATATTTACAAAAATTATATAGTAATAGCATTTGCATCCATAGGAATAAGTAGAGGAAGGACAAAATCACTTTCTGGAAATGATATGGACCAATAGTCATTGTATGAGATGCATTATGTCAGTCCAACAACAAAAAAAGCGCTCTTAAATCATTCTCATTGAAATATAAAAATAATTCCTCAAGATAAAAAATGAACAGGATCCTCTGGGTAAAGAGAACATTTTACATTTGCACAATTTTGTCAAATGTGACTTTCTTTTTAAAGAATATTGTGTTGCATTACTGAAACAAATGTTGAAAGAAAACATACTATATTTGTTTCATAACTAACAAAAGTCAGAAGCTATAAGTTAAAAAATATTTAGCTTTTTAATTAGGTAAGTAATACATTAATAAATATAAACATAATTAGTATATATACTTTCTTAAATTGTAAAGAACTGAAATCTACTACTCTACAAACTCAAAAATTATCTATCCTCTAAGATAACTTCCTCGCAATTTATAATTAACCTTCGGTGCTATTTGTGAAAGTTGCTGTATATCCAATGTATCCACTTCTTCACCCGAGATTGATTGAGAACCTTTGGAATACAATCCTAAGCGACTGGCTAGGAAAAAAAGGAAAGAAAATAAAATCAGAAACTAAAGGACCCATTGGATTGGATATAGTGGAATTGCTAAATTCTCAGTAAGCATTTTGTTAAATAATCATATGTGTAAAGACACTGAAAATAAACACTGTACTACACACTTAACATGTGTAGATGTGTAATGTGTGTTTGAGCATGCACACACACACACGATTTCCTTTCAGTACAGAAAAGCTCAATAGTTTAAAAATATTTATAGTTCCACATTGTCTTTTGAACTAATGCTAGCAAATACGCTTATTCTTATAGTAGGACAAAAGGCAATAGTAAGATATAATACTTCAGTTTGCAAATATAAAATTAAATTATTAAATAAGTTATCATGAAAACTCCTCCTGCTTGGACAATTGATTGGTCCTTTAAGAAACAAGCTCGGATAAGCTAATTGCTTTTTCTGACAGCAACTGTCTTGCAGCTTCAGAAATATTAAAACACAGTTTCTTAGTAACTTTCCAATAACATAATCTGAGATAAAAGAACTACAGATGGTCCTTAAACTCTTATTTATACAAGGTAAAAGAAATATGTAAGAGGAAGGATAATCGTTCTTATGAATTAGGTGCCTATAAACTCATCTCCTATTCCAGGTATCTTGGGTTAACTTCCAGTACTGCAAGACAAACCAACATCCATGTTTTTCTCTGCTCCGTGAATGTGGGATATTACAACCAAAAATGCAGCTGAATGTGAGATCCAGATTTCCAAAATTCTCTCTGGAACAAAGGGTGATCTGAAGATTGCCTATGTGTACTCCAAACATCTGATTTTAATGGCAAAAATTGACAATTTTGCAGCTGTTTGTGATCAGCTGAGAGTCACAGGTTCCATTGTGCTCTGACAAAGAAATGCAGCCTTTCATGGTCATGAAATTTTACTCTTCAGACTGTTTTTTAAAGATTGACAAACCTTCAACTACTGGGCTAGTTTCTTTTCAATCCATTAAAAAAAGAAAGAAAATTCTTTTCAGCTTTGTAAATTCTTCATTTTTTTGCAATATACAACAAAGGGTGATTTAAGAGTTGTTTCAGGAAAGATTATAAATGGAAAGGTTTCCTGAAACTAATTTAAAGACTTTGGAAATTAATTGGAAACATCCTCTCGTGTTGTGGTGATGCATTAGCAGGTTTCAAGATTAATAAACAGAGAAGGGCGTTAACAAATAATAGAAAAATAGAAAATCGAACAGAACTGACAAATGAAATGAGTTTTAAGTTCAAAATAACTATGTTAAGACCTGAAATGAAGTTTAAAAAAGGGAAGAAGAAAGTACAACTATCACTGCTTAGGAGAATGTCTGTAATAAAAATGAATTATCTAGAAAGTGATTGTTTCAGACAAATACCTGTTTTGATAACTGATGCACTATTTCAGGGGTGTCAAACTCAATTTCATCGAGGGCCGCATCAGCATTGCAGTTGCCCTCAGGGGGCCGGGTGGGTATGGCCAGGGTGGGCATGGCCTACTGGGTGGGCGTGGCTAGAGTGCATATGGCCTACTGGGTGGGCGTGGCCAGCTCTACATCGTTCACATCAAGGGCGCCTATGGGGGCCTGGGCAGGAGTGGGACAGATCTGAGGGTCTCTGGCAGAAGGAGGGTCTCTGGGCCAGGGCCAAGGCAGTGGGGGCCGTTCCCTGTTTCCAGGATGGCTTCGCGGGCCGCATGAAACCACTTCGCGGGCCGGATCCGGCCCCCGGGCCTTGTGTTTGACATGTCTGCACTATTTAAACAGATGTATATAAATATATGTGGTGGTGGGGAGCATAAGTTAAATATATGCTGTTACAAGATGCAAGGGAAAGAGGATTGGATTTACCTGATTTGTAACTGTATTTTGCTTTTTGTTGTGTTTGGATGAAAGAGTGAGTACTGACTGCTGAGAAATAGAAGGCTCTTGGAGTTAGTAAGACATGAGCTGAGATTTGGGAGACAGAGTTATTTGTGACAAAGTTAAGGTTAAAGTGGATTTTAATAATCATCATGTTAGCCATGTTGTATTAAGAATACGAAATAGATGCAAATCCAGGTTGTGCACGGAAACACATTTGTGGCTCTCAGCACAAAAAGCAGAAGAAAAAAAATTAAGCAAACATAAATGGCTAACTTATCATGAGATACTGGAATTTTGTCAAGGGGAATATAAAATAAAATCAAGAAAAGAACTGGTGGCAAAAATAAAATACCATTATAGATATTAAGCTCCCCTATTACAATTATTTAAAGTAGACAAAATAGTTTATCGCTTTGAAAACTAACAAATACAATTGTTTATGAATGATGAACATATAATTGCTAAAATGTATAGACTTTTAATAAAATTTGAAATAGAAGAATAAGTGAAATATTTTCTATTTCAAATTTCATTAATTCAAAAGTGGTTAAAATTTTCAGTTATCCCATATGAACTTGTTGCATAAAACAGAAAAAAGGGACCTTAGGTTTTTAAATTTTGATCATTAGATAGGGTAGATTATAGAAAGAAAATTATATTGTAACCACAGAGTAAGAGATAAATGTATAATAGTGTACATATATTTTGTGTGTGTGTGTGTGTGTGTGTGTGTGTGTGTATTTTAGCTTCCTCTTTGATTTTTTCTTTTTCATTTTGTATTAGTTTGTATTAGTTTTTAATCTCCTTTTAAAAATAAAATATACATATGTTGTGTGTGTACAAGTAGGTAAAATGTTGAAATTGTGGAACAGGCAATAATAGTAAAGAAAAAAATTGTGTACATTTTAATAAATGTAACACAGAAGTATATGGAGTGCAATGTTGTTTTTAAAAAGCCTCGCAGTTTTTTTACTCTACATTTTATAAACATACAATTAAAACTTTTTAAAAATAAGCTTTATTGGCCATTATCCAAACAATTATTTATTATAATGCAAGATTAATATACTTATCCAGCATTGTTTTTTTTTACTATAAATAACTAAACTTCATGTTGTATTCATGTTCATGGAATATTTCTAGAGCTATCCACAAAGTGTTTTGTCTTGGAAAAACACATGCAAGTTATGATAAAAGTTTATTTAGGCTCATGGATTAGGTTTTACAGTTCCTGTCCCCAGTTTCAAAATTAACAGAAAACTCACATGTACTGGCAAAATAATTACTAACAAAAATTCACAAAAGGAAAAAAAAGTCTGTTCATACCAATGGCAACTGCAGTCTCCTGTGAATCTCCAGTGATCATTTTTATTGCTACTCCTGAAGTAATAAGTGCGGCAACAGCTTCTTTTACACCAGTCCTAGGAGGATCAATAATTCCAACCAGACCCAGGAAGGACAACTGTCCAAGCTCAGGACCAGAAGCTAATGCCAGAACTTTCAAAATCAAAGAAATAGTATTACTAGCCATGCCACTGATTTAAGGCAACAGAAAATATATAATCACTTTTCCTCAATTATGAGAACAAGAATATTGATAAAATAATAGGCAGATGTCTGAACATAGTATATCAGAGACTCCAAGAGATTGCAAAAAATATTTTTATTAGCAATCAGTTAATGTTAATATAACAAGAAATAAAACCAATGTGTTTTCATAACCCGTGAGGGAAATTATTACAAAAATGCATATTTCTGTTCTTCTAAATTTAGTAATTCTCTTTAATCTAGATAATTCTATACAGTGTTTAGTATAAGTTTTCAACTCTCAATTTTAAATATGAATACAAAAGACAATGCTATAAAAGTAGCTCCCTGATTAAATGGAAGCTTAAATACTATTTTACCTCATTCCTTTTTTATAATCTGGGGAGAAATATTAAAGTTATATTGCCACTGTATGGTACAGGCTTGCTCAAAAGCTTCTAACTGAGTTCAGCCAGTATTTTCTTTTCAACTCACAATCCTTAGTGTGGGCAGAATAATGAGTTAAAACATTACCTCTAAGTCCTGCAGAGCCCATAGATGCTTTTTCTTGCTGATAAAGATCTCTTTGTTGTTGATTAAGTGGTAAGCTGTGCCCTTTGTTGTTGTAAGTTGTACAGTATCGAATTACTTCCTCATAAGCACCCTTCATAAAGCAAATCTCTGGTTTCTCCTAAAAAAATATTTATTTATGCATTTATTTATTTTAGTTGTATACCATCCCAATTACATCACAGTGAACCTGTAATCGTATGTTACGATTTGTGACCTTTCCTGCTTCTTACAAGCAAAGTCAATGAGGAAGCCAGCAGGAAATGAGGACCCAGATTGTTCGGGGCAATAAGCTGACTTTATAATAATGCCGCTTGGGGGGGGGGGGGGAAGCCCTAATAAGCAGGCATATACATAGAATGAAGGCTATTGCTAAGCACATTGATTTGTGCTTTAGATTGTAAGCCGCCCTGAGTCTTCGGAGAAGGGCGGGATATAAATGGGATTAAAAAAAAAATCAGAAGTCACTCTCACTTTTTTGCCCACCCACTTGCACTCCCTAGCATGTATCTATAGGATCTCCCACCCATAACACACCCACCACTCCTACAGGATCTGCACACCCTCCTATGCATAGCCACCCATCCACCCGTGGCATCAACTCACTTGCCTGAAACTCTCACCCACTAATCTGCTTGTTTACAATTCCCAAGTCTTTCTACTTAATGTCTTGAGCAATCTGGTAATCACAATAGCTACCAGGACTGCTAAATGATGCAGTCCCATGACATTGCTCAATCAAACACATTATTTAGTGATGGAAATTGCAGTTCCAGTTACCACTGTAACCCAAGGATTATTTGTATTGCTTTTGCATCATTTAATTTAAAAGTGAATTTAAAAGTGAATTCTTTAAAGAAGATGTAAAATGAAAACATAGATTTGCAATGTAGGCAATCCTTGACTTACAATCAAAACTAAGATTGGAATATCCCTCACTAAGTGATGTGCTCCTTAAGTGAATTACGAGCAATTGTATGTCCTTTCTTGCTATGATCATTAAAGAAATTTGGCTTCTCTCATTGAATTTGCTTTTTGGAAGATCACAAATGATGACATATGACCCTGGGACACTGCAACCGACATAAATACATGCCGGTTGATAAATGCCTGAATTCTGATCCCCTGATCATGGGGATGCTGTAACATCGTAAAAGCAAGGATCACTCCATAAATCACTTTTTTCAACATCACTGTAGCTTTAAACTGTTGTTCAAGAAATAATTGTTAAGTCAAGGATCACCAGTACACAGGATTCTTAAAAGAAATTATACCTTTTCTGATTCTTATCCTCATTTTTATTATATTATGTTTCTTATTATTTTCTTATGATTATATTCTGCCTTTCCCAATAAGAGAGGTGGATCATAGTCTCTTAAGGCCAACATTTTAATCATTCTCCTATATTAATTTTCATACTTGTTTATCAACAGCATCAGAGAGAACAAATCTTCCCCCCAAAGCATCATCATCATCAACATCATCATCATCATCATCAATATTTAATTAGGCCCTATTGGACTAAGTGATGCCTTGTTACAAGCCTGAAACTGGTGCTGCAATATTAAAGACGGTAGTCAGTTACACATCATCCTCAACTGGGTTTACTTGTTCCTTTTTCTCTCAAGCAATTGTGATTATAATGTTACCTTCAGTCTAAAATAAAATATAACCATATACAGGAGCAGAATTTAAACACTGTATTATTAAAAACAAGAGGTTGTAGGAAAATATTAGATCATTAAAAGTTTAGTAATGGGCATACCTGTTGAGTTCTATGAACACACTTAACAGCCATCCATTTTTGCTCAGAACTGAAAGGATATTCTGCTTTTCTTATGTAATCCTGCTGAATTCCATCTAAACCCATCTATGAAAACAAAAGACTTTATCACTTCTTCAACCTACATCATTCAGGCAAAACATTTCCTACTCATTTTACATGCTCTTATTTATTGTACATTATCTACAACATTTTACTTCATTTCAATTGTATTCACAAAATTCTTTACTTTTAATTTTTCTTTACTAATGTTTACAATAAAGGTTATAACTATAGTTATGTAGTCCACTTTCAATTTCTCTATTTTACTAAAATTATTTCATTTGATTAATAAAATTATTTTACTAAAATTTATTAGCATATTAAGACTATAACAAGAGTTAATCTATCTTATTTTTCCAAAATCTTTAAATGCTCTATCAGAATATCATAGAATCCGAACATGATTTCTTTTGAAGCAATTTTTTTCAGAGCTAAGAATAAAATAAAATAAAATATTCTGTTATATGTTGATTTTAAAAAATCAAGTGTTGAAATTATTGCACATTAATTATAAAAATGTAAAACAGAATGCATCTGAAGTTTTGCGTAATAGAAACAGCATGTAAGGATCCAATCTTTAAATTTTTGCATAAAATGTTTTGGAGGTATTTTTAATTAAAACCACAATTCTATAAACACATTTAATTCTCAAGATGCTATTTTAAGGAAATAAAAAGCCAAAAATGTTCCAGATTAAAAATCTTCATGAACAAAAATGTATCTTCACATTGTTTCTTTAGCATCAGTAGTTGAACACATTCTATACCATACTATTCTTAATTATATACACTTCAGGTTTCCACCTGGTACTTGTATTCTATCGATAGTATTATTTCCTATATTGTCAATGCCTATAACCAAATCATTACAAGATAATTTTTCTTTTAAAAAAAAAATGCTAGTGCCCAAGCTATAGGATAGTTAACATTGAGGTTTTTATTACTTCTTGAACCATTTCAGCTTCTAGAGACTTCAAATCATCCACTATTCCTTATCATTCAAACAGCATCTTTGAATTTATAACAACTTAGAAAAATTGAAATTAAAAGCTCCGGTTTTCAAAATTCAATAGATTCAACAAAAATGGTTTGAAATCCTAGCATTTTGATTCCAGAAAAGGCAAAATATTTCTGGTTCACTATCAAAGAATAATCAGAATAAAAGCACCTTTTAAGGCTCTTGCTATATTTATTCACCATTAGAAATTGTTAGTTCCGTTTTCAATTGGATTTTATTATATTTTTAATGTATCTATATATGCATGTTTATGAGCACATATATTACTTGTTCTTACATTGCTTCACTTTTCATCGTAAACTTTAACTAATAATACTTATATATGTAGTCCTCAACTTACAAGAGTTCGTTTGTGGTGACCATTCAAAGTTAAAACAGCACTGGAAAAAGTGACCTATGACCATTTTTCACAAGACTATTGCAGTATTCCCATGGTCACAGGATCAACATTTGGATGCTTGGCAACTGATTCATATTTATAACAGTTGCAGTGTCCCAAAGTCAGGTGATCCCCTTTGGCAAACGTCTGACAAGCAAAGTCAGTGGGGAAATCAGGATTCATTTTAGTCAATCATATGACAAATTTAACAACTGTGGTGATTCACTTAACAACTGTGGCAAGAAAGGTTGTAAAATGGAACAAAATTCACTTAAACAAATGCTTCATTTAGTAAGAGAAATTTTGGGCTCAATTGTGGTTGTAAATCAAGGACTACTTATCTTACAATACTTTTGTTAACCTAACATTATATGTCCAAAACAACAACAATAATAATTATACAATCACAGCTTTATCATGTATGCTTTTTGGGGAATATGTATTTTATATTTTTATGTACCACCCGTTGGTTCAGTGCCTACCTTCATGGCAAGAGCAATTAAGGCTCCTTCAGTTGGTTTTCCCATTAAAGTGTTGTTTCTAATTAGGGCATCATTGCACACACATCCAGCCTATGAGGAAAACAAATATCATAATAAATAAATGTATCTATTTCAAAAGATAATTATTTTTCTATGTAAGACTTACCTCAACAATTCTGCTAACAGACGGTTTGCTAAATCCATGAACAGTATCACCTTCAACTATGACTTCTCCAAATCTATTATATCCCACTCCAGTAACCTGTGACAAAATAATCAGCACAATTATCAAACCTTATGATGTTAAAAATAATGTAGGAAAAGTAATTATTTGTGAAACATTAAACTTTAATTCTCCCTTATTTATTTAGTCCAGGGGTCGGCAACCTAAAAAAGAAAAAGAGCCACTGGGAACCGGTTCCATCACAAATTAAAAAAAGAGGGAGCCGCGTGCGTGTGTCCATGCACGCGCATGCGCAAAAAGGTTTTTTGCGCATGCGCGGACGCACGCGGCTGCCATTTTTTAAAAAATGAGATGGAACCGGTTCCCGGTTGCCCGATGGCGACGGCCCGTCTGCAAAGCTGCCGCTTTCGGCAGCTTTGCAGACGGGCCGTGGCAGCTTCCGCAAAGAGCGGCGCCCCTGCCCATTCCGAGAGGTGCGCGCGCACCTCTCCGAACGACCGGAGGTGCGCGCGTACCTCCGCGCGAATGGGCAGCGGTGCCGCTCTTTCAGGAAGCCCGCCGCGGCCCGTCTGTGAAGCTGCCGAAAGCGGCAGCTTAGCAAACGGGCTGCGGCAGCTTCCGCAAAGAGCGGCGCCCCTGCCCATTCCGAGAGGTGCGCGCGCACCTCTCCGAACGACCGGAGTTGCACGCGCACCTCCGTGCGAAGGGGCAGCGGCGCCGCTCTTTCAGGAAGCTGCCGAAAGCGAAGGGGCAGCGGCGCCGCTCTTTCAGGAAGCTGCCGAAAGCGGCAGCTTCCTGAAAGAGCGGCCCGCTGCCCGTTCGCGCGGAGGTACGCGCGCACCTCCCCAAAGGTTTGGGGAGGTGCGCGCGCACCTCCGGTCGTTCGGAGAGGTGCGCACGCACCTCTCGGAATGGGCAGGGGCGCCGCTCTTTGCGGAAGCTGCCGCGGGCCCGTCTGCTAAGCTGCCGCTTTCGGCAGCTTCACAGACGGGCCACGGCGGGCTTCCTGAAAGAGCGGCACCGCTGCCCATTCGCGCGGAGGTACGCGCGCACCTCTCCAAAGGTTTGGGGAGGTGCGCGCGCACCTCCGCCCATTCGGGGAGGTGCGCGTGCACCTCTCCAAATGGGCGGTGCCACTCTCCATTTGGAGAGGTGCGCGCGCACCACTGCCCGTTGGAAGAGGTGCGCGCGCACCGGGCGGCTGGGAGCCGCAAGAGACGGCTCAAAGAGCCGCATGCGGCTCCGGAGCCGCAGGTTGCCGACCTGTGATTTAGTCTATGGCATATCATAGGTGGTCTAGCAACATTCTGTATATTAACATTTCATCTAGATTAATAAAACACAATAAAATATAAATGTTAAATATGATCAAATACCAATATCTAGGCGATCTAACCATTGAAGCGCAGCATTGTTTGTATTAAAAAAATCAGATACTGGACCAGTATTTGCCTTCAGCTTCTAGCCAGTCACAATGTGATATATAGTTTGACATGGAACTCTGCAGTCCCATGAGGAGAGGATACTATGCCCCGTTTATATAGAGCGTCCCAGCAGATGCTGTGTAAGGTATGAATCCTATACAGGTTTGTCCATTGCTGACATGCTAGTTCAAAGCCTGGTACATTTTTAGTGAGGTCATTTATATGTTTTCTTATGTCTGAGAGTTCAGCAAGCATTTGACTTTTCTTGGGAATTGATGTTAAAGTTGTTGGGCAGATGTTGTGCAAGTGCCAGTGGGGGTTTCCTGGATTTGAGTTTTCTGGGTGATAAATGAGGAAGGTGAGCATGCACCGGCAGGAGTGAGTTGTTCATAATTTTTTTGTATTCTCACACCAGTTCATCTTGCCTTTGTAAAGCTGGTGGTGCTGTACGGCTCAGAACAGGAAGCTAACAAATCAGAGTGGTTAATGCATCCACTAATAATCCTTATGGCTATTGCTGAGTCTGGCATCTAACTTAATAGTAGGCAGCTGTTAAGCCATATAGGAGCACAGTATTTTGCTGCAGAGTAGACCAACTCTAGTGCTGACGACCTGAGAGTGGCAGCAAGAAGCTCCCCATTTAGTTCCACATAATTTCTAGAATATGTTGTTCCAAGTATTGATTTTTGTTATCAGAGCCTCTAGGTGTATCTTATAGGAGAGACCGGCTATGGAAATTCTCAGTCAACCAAGTCATGGTTGTCTCAAAGGTGCTTTTTCAAGAGGCAGCTGAACTTTCTTGTTTTTCTTTGAAGACATTTTGCTTCTCATCCAAGAAGCTTTTCAGCTCTGATGGTGGGGAACATCTTCAAAGAAAAACAAGAAAGTCCAGTTGCCTCTTGAAAAAGCACTTTTGAGATATAGGAAAGAGTCCAGTCTAATATTACTCCAAAGAACTTTGGATGAGGATTATAGGGGAGTAGGTTGTTGTTTAAGTAAGCCTTTGGGGCTTCATATGCTACCAGTAGTTTGTTGCTAAGATGGAAGCACATAATTACCATTTTGCTGGTGCTAGGAGTGAGCTGCTAGTCAGTGAAGAACTTTAGATAGCTCCATGTGTTTTTCTTGTACTGCTATGGACAAATCATCAGCATACCCAAATTTGCATCTCCTTGCTTATTGTGGTTCAGTTCTTAATTCTCATGATTCCATTTAGTTGGCATGATTCCATTTACTTATTATAAGACATTGCAGAACTTACATAAAGGAATCCTCTGCTTATTGTTATTGAAATTGAAGGGGGCTCTGAGGGCTTTCTTCACAACTTCTCTCTGAATTCAAGAAAGCATTTTTTTCAGTACTAAAATTTCCAGAATAATTTCTGCACTGAGGACTTCTTAATCTGTGATACTTAACCAGAGCTTCCCCTTTTCATAATAACAACAGTCATCAGTACAGGTAATTCTTGATTTACAACCAGTTGCTTAATGACTGAATTTAAGATGGACCTCAGTAGAGTTACAACTGTTTTTGAAATTAAGACAGCAGCACAAACACACAGCTATGATCATGCAATTATGTTTTCGGCCCTTGGCAAACAGCTTATCTTTACAGCCATTTGCAGTGTCCCACAATCATGTGACTGCAATTTGCAAAAATTTCCAGCATATACTTCTGGTTTTCAGCAAAAAAATGCCAATGGGAGAAAATTGTTTAACTTAATGACTGTAGCATTTACTTAACAAACAAAGCAAATCATATTGAAAATTGTATCCAGCGGTGTGATGCCTCAACTTACAGGTGCGACAACTTACAAACATAATTCCAGATTCAATTAAAAACATACATCAAAGACTACATGTATAAATATATAGTTTTGAAACAACCATCCAATAGCCCAGGGGTTGTCAATCTTGGCAACTTTAAGATAAATGGAGTTCAGCTCCCAGAATTCTCAGCAATACACTGTAAGTCCACATATCTTATGGTTGCCAAGACTGAGAAATCCCAAATAGCCACAGAGGCTAATTTTCTCTAATAACAACCAGCCCCTAGGAAAAAGTTTTCAGAACCATTACACTTAGTAAACAAAGAATATCTGTCACTGATGCTCACATTGATTACAACATACCTCAGCATGTAGTCCATCTGCTGTGAATATATGAGTAACAGTCATTTCATTTTTTGTCAGTGTACCAGTTTTATCTGAACAAATTACATTGCAACACCCTGAAAAGCATAAACAATATTATCAGTCCATTATTTTCCAGATTTGTTAAGATAATGGAACATAAGAGCAAAATCTCTGTCTAGAATCCAAAATAATAGAGAAGAATCTTTGCTTAAGTCAGGGATAGGAAAAGTCCCATAATCTGTAGCATAGCCATGTCATAAACCTATTCAGGCCAGTTCATTTCTAGACAGAAGCCCCACCTCTTTCACTAAAGTTTTAACATAATTCATGCCGGCGCTATCTTTCACATTCCAACAGGTACAATTGCAAGGGTAGCTGGTTCCACATTCTGCATCTTTGCCCAGAGAAAGGATTGGATGGCCAAGCTAACTTCTTGCAGGTGCTCTGGATGAAGGGCCTGCAAGTATTGCTCTGCAACTATTTCCCTTTTCCATTTAGGAAGATGAATACCATCATGATCCAAATCTAAAGAAAGATACATTTCAAAATACTTCTGGTTCTTTTAGTGGCTCCTCCAGATAACCTGGATGATTACTTTTGGAGTGGGGCCTGACCTAATGACATACTCTAAGAAAGCAAAAAGGCTCTTAGGTCCAAGTTTATTCCCTATTCTTGGATTTAGTTAAGGCAAGTAAACATGGGCTCGCCTAGTTTTCTCTAGATGAACATACAATCTTTTTTCTCTCTTTTCCACTAGCTCAAACATTTTGTCTATTTAATAAACTTCAGGTGTCAAACAAACATTACTCTTAATAACATAGTCATTCAATCCAACGCTTTCATTTTAGAGCTGCTGTCCCAGTTAAGAGTAGAAATGAAGGGAGCTAGAACTTTTTCCTAAGGAAAAGTTCTACAACTCTGATCATACAAATCTAGTAGAGTTTCCATTGCTCTTCTAAAGCTTGGACATGTTTTCTCTCTGGGTAGGTACTATACACTGTGAAACACATGAATATGGTTAAATATTTTTTATATGGTACAAATAAGTGGCTATGGCCAATAACTATATTGCTGAATTCTGCACCAGTTTAACAAATTATGTTTCCTGTTCCAAAAACAAGGCCTCATCAATATACAACCATTCAAGCTTCAGTCTGCCATTTCAACTGCCTGAAGAATATTTTTTGCAATTTTTAAACACAGTAAAAACTTTTTTAACATTATTTATTTATTTATTTATTTAATAATATTTCTATACCGCCCTTCTCCCGAAGGACTCAGGGCGGTGAACAGGACAAGAATAAAAATACAAACTACAAAAGTTAAAAATAGATTAAATAAATGCCCACATACTAAAATACATCCATAAAACCTAGTAAAATAAAAATAACAAACCCCCCCCCCCAATCCCCTCATCAGGCCAGGCCAGCTTGTTCAAAAAAGTATGTTTTTAGCTCGCGGCGAAAGGAGCGAAGGTCGGGCGCCGTCCGGAGCTCAACCGGTAGCTGGTTCCATAGCTCCGGAGCGCCCACAGAGAAGGATCTCCCCCTGGGGGCCACCAGTCGACATTCTCTGACCGGTGGCACCCTGAGGAGGCCCTCTCTGTGGGAACGCACAGGGTGGAGGGAAGTCGATGCCGGCAGCAGGTGTTCCCTCAGGTACTCCGGACCACTGCCATGTAGGGCTTTGAATACCATTACTAGTACCTTGAATCTCACCCGGAAGGCAACTGGCAACCAATGCAGCTCACGGAGCAGAGGTGTAACGTGGGAGTATCGGGAGACTCCCAACACAACTCTCTCGGCTGCATTCTGTACCAGTTGGAGCTTCCGGGTGGTCCTCAAGGGCAGCCCCATGTAGAGAGTGTTGCAGTAGTCTAGTCGAGAGGTCACGAGCGCATGAGTGACCGTGCATAGATCATCCCGGCTTAGATAGGGCCACAACTGGCGCACCAGGCGAACCTGGGCGAAAGCCCCCCTAGTCACAGCTCCTATATGGTCTTCCAGGGTGAGCCGTGAATCTAGGAGGACTCCCAAGTTGCGAGCCCTATCTATGGGGGGTAATAATTCACCCCCCATAGTGAGAGGTGGAATGTCCGAATAAACCCGGGATGAAGGTATGCAAAGCCACTCGGTCTTGTCGGGGTTGAGTTGAAGTCTGTTCCTCCCCATCCAGACCCGAACCGCCTCCAGGCAACGGGACATCACGCTGAGGGCATCACTGGGGTGGTTTGGGGTCGAAAGGAAAAGCTGGGTATCATCAGCATACTGATGATACCCAACTCCAAAACCACGAATGATCTCACCCAGCGGTTGCATATAGATGTTGAACAGGAGAGGCGAGAGGACCGACCCCTGAGGAACTCCACAAATGAGAGACCTCGCGGTCGACCTCTGCCCTCCTGCCAACACCGACTGCGAACGTCCCTGGAGATAGGAGGAGAACCACTGTAAAACCGTGCCTCCCACTCCCAATCCCCTGAGACACCGCAGCAAGATACCATGGTCGATGGTATCGAAAGCCGCTGAGAGGTCTAACAGGACCAGAACAGAGGAATGCCCCGTCCCGAGCCCTCCAGAGATCATTCACCAGCGCGACCAATGCCGTCTCCGTGCTGTACCCGGGCCTGAAACCCGATTGGTACGGGTCTAGATAATCCGATTCATCCAGGACCAGAGGGAGCTGATGCGCCACCACACTCTCAACAACCTTCGCAAGAAAGCGAAGGTTGGAGACAGGACGAAAGTTGTTCAATACAGCTGGGTCCAAGGCAGGCTTCTTGAGGAGAGGCCTCACCACCGCCTCTTTCAAGACGGCGGGGAAGCTACCCTCACTCAGAGAAGCCGATATAACTGCCTGGAACCAGCTGCGTGTCCTCTCCCGGGCTGCATAGACCAGCCAGGAAGGGCACGGGTCCAATAAACATGTGGTGGTGCTCAGCCTCCCCATGATCCTGTCCACTTCCTCCGGAGTCACAGAATCAAACTCCTCCCAGGTGATATCGACAAGACCGCCCGCGTCCTGCTCGACAGACTCTGCCCAGTCAGAGTCCAGACTGGTCCGAATCCAAGCGATTTTGTCCGACAGATGCTGGTTAAACTCCTCGGCACGACCCTGCAAGGGTTCCTCCCTCACCTCCTGATTCAGGAGGGAGCGAGTCACCCTAAACAGGGCGGCCGGGTGATTATCTGCAGACGCGATAAGGGTGGCGAAGTGGTTAGACCTCGCCTCCCTTATCGCAGCGAGATAAGACCTAGTATAGGTTCTTAGTCGCAATCGGTCGGATTCGGATCGGCTGGATCTCCAACCGCTCTCTAGGCCCCGTCTCCGACGCTTCATCTCCCGGAGCTCCGTGGAGAACCATGGAGCTCGACGGGATCTGCACCGGGTCAGGGGCCACAGGGGTACAACTCGGTCAAGAGCCTCAGTGGCTGCCCTTTCCCAGGCTTCCACTAAGGCATCTGCCGAGCTGTGAGCAAGGGAGGCAGGTGGGGACCCCAGCGCCGCCTGGAACCTCTGGGGGTCCATTAAGCATCTGGGGCGGTACCATTTAATTGGTTCCACACACCCACGGCGGGGGTGGCAAAATGGAAGACCAGCCGCAGGAGATGGTGATTGGTCCATGACAGGGGCATAACAATTGGGGAGCCCCCACCAAGATCAACTAACCACCGTCCAGATAAGAAAACTAAGTCAAGAGTGTGGCCTCCCTCATGAGTCGGTCCCGAAATTACTTGCGTCAGGTCCATGGCCGTCATGGAAGCCATGAACTCCCGAGCCAACTCAGATGATCCTCCCAGCAATGGTAGATTGAAGTCCCCCAAAACTATAAGTTTCGGGAACTCAATCACCAACCCAGAGAGGACATTGAGAAGCTCAGGCAGGGCTGCTGCTATGTGACTAGGCGAAAGGTACACCAGCAGCAAGCCCAACTGCGCACCAGGGCCGCATCTCAAAAAGAGAGACTCACACCCGACTATCTGGGGAACGGTGGCCTCCCGCGGACATAAGGTCTCCCTCATAACAACAGCCACACCTCCACCCCTACCCTGAGCCAGAGGCCGGTGTAGCACCCGGAAACCTGGTGGGCAAAGATCAACCAGAGGAATCCCTCCCTCTGGGCCCAACCAAGTCTCTGGACCCAACCAAGTTATTATTCCAGAAATACAAGGGGGTTAGTTTTATAATACTTTATTGCTCTAGTGGACACTGAAGCACTGCTTTTTATCCAATTATATGCCATTTATGCTTAAAAGTATTTTGATCCATGTTTTAAATTATTCCTAGATATTTTTAGCAGTTTTGCATATTATAGTTAACTTACCTAAAGTTTCAACGATTGGCAATTTTTTCACAATGGCCTGTTTCTTAACCATTCTCATGACACCAAGAGCCAATGTTACTGTTACAACAATTGGAAGACCTTCCGGGATGGCAGCAACAGCTAAACTGCAATGTTGAAAAGATGTGTTAAGTTATATGTCAATATTGAATGCAGAAAAAATGACTTACAGAGTTAAGTTAAAATGGAGTATTGACAAATTTCATGAGTAACTCCATTCAAAGAGGACTAGGGAGCTGACTGGTATTTTGCTTTTTTTTCTTTGAAAGTTGAGGTTTCTAAAGCAGAAGCATATTTGTTAATCCAAAATTAATTCAAGTAGCACGGCCTAACTCTGAAATGTTTCTGGAGGCCACCACAACTTCCAAAACTCTTTTCTGCTGTATCACTGCAAGCTTAGAATTTAACAGTCTATATGCAAAATTAGGATTTTTTAAAAATTTATTTGCACAGAGACAGAATCTACTCAATACATTGGCAGTCCTGAAAGTACGTTCCTCATTTCATGGTATTCTTTAGGGAATGAAATCTGGTTTTTATACAATGTGGTGGAGACAGAATAAAAATCTTACCTGACACCAATGGTAAACATGTCAAGGATATGTTTTCCTTGCAGCCAACCAACCAACATAATTATTCCTATAAAAATAAAAATAACTTTTAAACATCAATCCTTGTCCTGGTATTAAAACCCTTTCCCACAATGTGTCCCAAACATTAAACAATCAATAACTTAACTGATTTCTTACCAATTATACCAAAAGAATACAAGGAAAGCTGCTTCCCTAGTAGATCCATGCTTCTCTGCAAAGGTGTCTTTGGTGCCTTTATTTAAAAAAAAATTCAGGCTGATATTATTAAACTCACTGATTTGCTGAGTTTGAACAGTTATTTCACATTCACTGAAATTATGTTAAAATTACAAGGATTGAACTGTTTTAAAGAATTCCTTAGAAAAGCCTTACGCCTAAGAGATATTAAAGAAATAAATTTTAAATTGTAAACTCACATTCTAAATCTTAAAGAATCTAAATTCAGGCTAGCATCCATTCAACTTTAGCACAACGTTTGAACTCATTTCTGTACATTGGTATGCAATGATATAAAATTTTTAAGAGTGCTGACATATTAGCCTGCCATGCAAGTTTAAAATTATTCAGGAACAGCAAGTTCCAGTACACCAGTTGTGGTCCTTAGGCCAGGACAGCGCTGTTATTAGGCAACGGCCTCGTGTTTCTTCTGCCCTGCTATGATTGCTTTAAGGGACGCGGTGGCTTAGTGGGTTAGGACGCTGAGCTTGTCGATCAGAAGGTCGGCAGTTTGGAGGGTCGAATCCCGAGTGCCGCGTAACAGAGTGAGCACCTGTTACTTATCCCAGCTTCTGCCAACCTAGCAGTTTGAAAGCACGTAAAAATGCAAGTAGAAAAATAGGGACCACTACGGTGGGAAGGTAACAGCGTTCCGTGCGCCTTTGGCGTCTAGTCATGCTGGCCACATGACCACGGAGACATCCTCGGACAAGCGCTGGCTCGTCGGCTTTGAAACGGAGATGAGCACCGGCCCCTAGAGTTGGAAACGACTAGCACATGTAGCACACATGTGCGGGGGAACCTTTACCTTTACCTTTACTATGATTGCTTTTGCTTTAATTCCCCTCACCGGTCTTTCTTCCCCCATCTCAGCCCTTTTGTGTGTCCTGCACGCCTGCTTCTCCCTGCCAATGCTGCATCTCATTGCCCACAGTTGCTATCTTCTTCCTCCTGCTGGTAGATGGGAATCCAGGTGGTGGCAAGGCAGCTCTGGGGTGCACACACAGTGAGAATGGGAAGAGCCAGTGATGGTTTCCTGGGCAAAGGTGGAGGCTCTTTGGGATGCAGTGTTGGGATGGATTTGGAAGCATGGGAAGGATTGTAGGCTTCCAGGAATGCAGTGTGTACTCTGCACCTCTGCAGCCCACACAGCATCCAGCTTTGCCAGGGAACCACTATGGGTATCCCTGCCCTCAATCCTCCCTGCATCCTGGGCTGCACTCTAACCCAACACCTGGATCCTGGGCCACCAGTAGGAGGGGAAAGATGGCAAAGATCAGCCACGAGTAGTGGGAGGGAGGGTTGCAGGGGCATGTGGTGGAGTGCAGGGCTGCCCAAAAGAGCAAAGATAAGGGGAGGGCAAATGGAGGAAAAGGAGATGAAGTACCCCTGCAGTCGTAAGTGTGGATGGGCCCAAAGTTTGATAATGTGACTGAACAGGCACTGCAATCGTCATAACTTCAGGCAAGAGTCATTAGTCCTTTTTTATTCAATATTATTCTAACTTCTAACAGTCACTGAATGAATGGTTGTAAATTGGTAACTAGTCAGGGTTTACATTAATATTATTTGTGAAATGCTGCTTACTTCTTCTGCTTGCATCATTTTGAAAACCTCACCAAATTCAGAGTTTTCACCAGTTCCAATAACTATCCCCTACAAAACAGAAGAAAAAGATTAGAAGTAAAATGTTTAAAATTCCTCTATACCAGAAGTCACTTTGGTTTGCCCAAATTTAAATTTTTGAAAAAATATGAACAAGTACTCAAGGATTCTGAACAGTTAAAGCAGAACTTTAATCTGTGTTGACTAAATTTCCAAATAAATTTTTAAAAATATAAGATGTACACGACAAAATGTAACCGAGCTTGATCTAGTCTAGTACTCTTTGCAAGAATCCCAGCAACAAAGAGGCGGTAAGTGACTCCACAGAATCTGACATACAAAGCTCCATTTAAGTTCTTAGTTGCATTGATTTAAACATTATTCATTATATAAATAGATTTCAGGTGTTATGACTCCATCTGAATTAAAAGAAATATATTTAACACAATGTTGTGAACAATTCATTTTTTAATATTTCCAACAAATTAAAAACAGGCAACTGAAAGAATCCATAATATATTTTCCAGCAAACAAAATTTAAAAATACATATTCTCTCTCTGATCTATTTTTTAGAATTAGTTTGGTAAAATTGGAAAATTACCTTGGCTTTTCCACATCGAACAAGTGTTCCCATAAAAGCAATATTGCTTCTTGATGTGAGATCTCCATTCGTAGCAGCTGGTTGGGGAGAAGTGCATTTAGAGCTTGGAGTTGTCTCACCTGTCAAACTCGATTCGTCAATAGAGAGATCAATTGCCTTTGAGAGTAAACAAATAAAATTAAAGTTATATTATGCATTCTACTTTTTAAAATGGTGGGGGCTATATTCACGTTTGAAACTTAACTGTTCTATTTGGGGACAGAGCATGTTAAGCAAAATGGAGATGTTACTTAAAGAAAGTCTTTTCAGTTGATCCCCAATGCACATTTCAGGGTAATTTACTTTAGGTTTTATCTCCTTGACTTTATATTATTAACAAACCATACTGTAGAAACAAAGGAAAACATGTATAATCAGAATCCAGTTAACAAATTATGTTAGGAAACAAATCCCATCTTTGAAATTTTTTCACTTTCAATTTTTCACTTATAAAATAATAATGTTCTTAGGAAATTCACAATGTGTTAGCTCTTTAAAATGACTGAATAACTCAAATTAAAACTACCTATTTGGACTTCTTGGACTGATAGTGAATTTTCTTTTTTTAAAGAAAATTTTATTGGTTTTCTAGTTTTACATTTAAGTATTGGAAAAGCAACGTGGTGACTGAGTTGGTCAATAATTCTATAACATACAAATATCTTTAGTACAGATCTCAAACTATTACATTAAATGTTTCCCCTCTTTTCCCCTTAATATTTACTGTTTCATCTTTAAATTAGTACAATTCTTATTGTATCAATTAAATAAAAAATAACTTTCTTGTATTTATCAATAATTTTTAGTTTATATATATCCTAGTTGTTTTAACATCTTTTTAGAGAATCAATATCCTGATTAATTTTTCCCAAGTTTTGGTTTCCCATTAATATTTATATTTCACGTTTGATATTCATAATTTCCAAATTTTAAATAACCCAATTCCCTTTATCACAATTCACCACCACAAGATCTAATGTTCAGAATACACACCGTATCTATTTGAGTTCTCACCATCTTACATCAACTAGTTAGTAATACATTATAATATTCTTATTTTCTGGGAATTTCCATATATCTTAAATTTAGTAACCAAAATTCCTCCTATTTCAACATTTAATACTTCTTGTCTTTTTCTCTTGATATCTACTATCTCATATTTAAGCTAATAATTCTTATTACTGCTAGGTAAAAAAATATTTATTCATCGATTGATTTTTAGCTTATATATATCTTAATTACCTTTACATTTAACCTTTATAAGCAAATCAATGTTCAAATTTAACTATTAATATTTATATTTCTAAGTTATAAATAACCAGTTTTCTTTGTCTCATCTCATAACAATGTCTAATATTTCAAAGTACATGTCTTATCTATTTGGATATATTCTATTTTAATTCGCACAAGTAAGCCAAAACCCCAATTTTCTTCAGTCTTACTCTAGCTTTCTTTGCCAAATTATCTTCCATGTCCACGCTTTAGAGTCATCAAACAAATCTTCCTGTATTGTTATATAGATTATTTGACGTAGAAAAAAACCATCTGGTCGCCATTTTTTTTGAGAGAACTAACAAATTGTCTCTTTATTTTTCCATCTCAACCTAGTTGTCCTGAACTGTTTATCTTCTCTTCAATCTGTTCTTCTTCTTGATCGTCAGGTTCTTTCTGATTTATGTAGAAAGTCTTTTCCTTTTTCCATATTGTCAGCCCCTTTTCTGGGTTTTCCATTTACTCTATTTGTTGATCAGTTGAATCTTCTGTCATAATCTTTAATTGTTCCACCTTTTCTGTTATATTCTGTGTAGTTGATTTTTCAAATATAATCAAAGTTTGAGCTTGTATATCTGGCCTGACATCTTGTTCTTTTTGTGACCTCTTATTTCATCCATAGCTGTAAGAATAGTTTGATGAATTGCTTTTAACATAGAAAGAATCTGTTCTTGATCTTCATCCATATTTTCTTAGTAATGTATTAGATTAAAATTTCACAATCAGAGAATGCAAAAAAAAAAAGATTTTGTCACTGAAAAAGGAACACAGCTGGGCTTCTCTCAAGGTTGCATAAATCTTATCTATTTGTCTGGGCTGCTGGCCAAGTCTCTTTTACACAATAACAAATTGTAGTATCTGGTTTAGCCACAAGATGTCGCCCCTACCCTTAAAAGTTTTCTTTTGAATCTGAATTTTTATAATCTTTTCAGTTTTGCTTCTTTCTTGTAAGTAAAAACCCCAATCTTCAATAAGAAGATCTTTTAGTCCACAAACTTTTAAAAATAAAATTCCAATTAGGATCAAGTTATTCTTTCAATGTTTTAAACTCCCCTGGATAGTCAGTCGCCACTGTTTCTAGAGGGAGGGGTAAAATCTCCCTTCCCTCTCCACAGGGGGGAAAGTACTTAAGGCAGCTTATGCAGGTAAAGAAAATAGTTAAGATTTAAGAGAGGTAGATCTCACCCAGTCTGGTCCACGCTGCCTTAAAATTGCCTGATGGTAAGTGTGACTTCGGCTGTTTGCAGCCAGTGACGAGCCATATTGTTATGGCCGGTCTTTCGTCCGCCGATTTGGAGGGCTGCCCTGGATCAAGCGGAAGAGCTACTGCCCTCTCGCGATCCAACAGGGATCCCCTCCTTGCTGGTCGCCCCTACAGGGTCCCCCAGCGAAGCGAAACTGAACGTGGAAGACAGAGCTTGCCTTCCAGACGTCCATATCGGCTGCCTCAGCAAACCAGAAGTCTGATAGTGAAATTTCTACAAACATTCTGTCCTGAAATATAAAGTGAAACTCTTGAAAATAATCAACAATTAACTCATCTAAACATTCTAAATTAAAACCTTAGGTAAGTTATCACCACTTGTTTCCAATTATTTATAAGTATAATCACATCTGATATTTCCAGGGTCGCATAAAGCCACCAGATGAAAATGTAATAGAATTGGAGTATCAATAGTCACAAAAGGAGTATAAGGTAGCTCCTAGTCTTACATTTTTACTTGATACAACATTACAGCATTCATCTATTAAAATTGGCTTATGCATGCACATTGTTAGAAATTTAAAGAGAAGTCAGTTCTATTATTTACTAAGTCATTGATTTCATACCTCAAATAAGCGCAAGTCTGCAGGAACTCTATCACCCACTGATAGGCAGACAGTATCTCCAGGAACTAAGTCTCTTGCAAGTGTATGTTCTACCCTTCCTTCTCGAACACTGGAGAAACACAAATAGATAAAAACCTAATAGAATATATTATTCCTTCACATTTAAGAATTAAAAAGAAAATACCTTTAAATTTAATAGCTAAATAAGACAACTATGTACATTATTCCCATCCTGATGCTATTCTAAAAAGCCCTAAAAACTTATAGAGGTAGATGGGAATGACCTTGGAAGAGAGGAGGAAGTCACAGAGTAGGCAATTATCATGCAAAAGGTATCTCATTCTCGAGAAACAGAGGGGATGTGGGAAGCATTTTAGATTAGACCCCTACTAGTTTTCCAGTGAGTAGAAGGAAAGGAGGGGAAGAATACTTTCAGATTAGAAAGATTCTGTTAATGTAACTTTACAGTAAGGATAGAGAGAGTATCCATGTGCTTCTTCACTGGACTAAGCAAAGCGCTAGTAAGACTTGACTTTTTTCCAAAGCTTTGAGTTAAGGTGATTAAAACATGTCAGATACATTTGCATGTATAGGTGTTGTTAGCCAGAGTTATCATTTTGTTCACCCCCTTCTTTTTTAAAAAAAACATTTCTACTTATATTGTATCTTTTATTTTCTTTAGTTTTATGTAAGCTGCCCAGAGTCAGTCAGGGGTTAGGCAGTGCCTAACTTTAATAAATTAAAATAAAATTCAACTTATAATCTTTGATTAGCCTTTACTGTATGTATACCTCTGGATAAAATATGCTTGATTTGCTATACTAAACAACTTCCCTTTCAGCTGTTATTTGTTCCATTTCAAGCAAAAACTGAGATTCTGTTCAATATAAACAGAAATCAAAATGCCAACTATTTTGTTCTTTTTTTTAAAAAAAAATGGCATCATGAATGTTGAGAATTAAAAAGATAATGTGTTTTTGCACAATATTTTTTCGCATCTATAATTTGCCAGATTTTTAAATAAATTCTATTGCAGGAGAATTAAAACAATGACCAGGTGTAGCCCTATGGAATCTCTATAAAAATAATTTTAGAGAGGGTTGGATTAAAAGCAGGTTGAGTGGACTCATACAAATTGATGGAACTTAAGATATGCATGTCTGAATCCAAGTGAGCATAATTCAATAGCCACAAATTCCAGCAATTGTTTATATATAAATGAGAAAAACCTTAAAAATAATATACATTTGAAAGATTGTACATTTTTATTTATATAACTATGAAATATTTCTCTGCTCATATGTACTTTTTCAACAAACTAGATTCCCCTTTCAAAAAGGCCAGTTATCATCTGTGGCTCAAAAATGTCTGCATTCACTATTTCAATGACACAAGAACATAAAAACCTGTTATTTAAAGAGAACTTGTTTGTAATTTATTTTCAAATAAAATTTCATACTATTCTTCACTGTAATTTTCGGATGGAATTACATTTTACAAGTAAATTGAAATCATCAAAATAATTACTGCTATATAGAAGCCAATTCAAATAAATCACAGGTTCAGCCATTTTGCACAATATGAAATTAGATGTGCATTTTCAGACATGTCACGTACGTCTAAAACTAGAAGAAGCTACTCCTTACCAGTGGCATTCTGGAGGTACAAGTTTACTCAATTCTTCAAGAGATTTTTCAGAACGATATTCCTGCAAATACAAAGCATGAAATTAGAGACCAGACATTGGTATATGCACAAGATTTCTGAAAATCTGTAATTCCGTAGCTGATCTGTTATTTTCCACATGTGTAAAATTATTAATTGATTTTTTCCCCTAAGGGCCAGTATTAAATATATCCACAATTGTGCCTCATTCCTTTTCTTTTGTTATAGTGGATCCTCCCAGGTTAGTTCAATCATATGACTCCATGTGACTTTCTTATGGCAGCTGCTCGCCTTCTTTTGAGCAATGGAGTGAACTGCCCAGCTCATCCCATGTGACTCACACTGACTTTTCCACTCCAGGCTGCTCCACCATTTGGGTAAAGAGGCCAATAGACTGCATCACTGAATGCTATTACTGCCTCCAGAAGATCAGTCCTCATTCACTTTAATTACTTGACAAAAACTATGGGCAGCATTAGCATTCTGTGGCCTAATAAAAAAATGACATCCAGAAGTTTTACATAGCACTAGTATCCTGTGTACCTTCTTACACCATAGCTATTACTACAATCTGTGCTACATGCCTATTAGGAAAAGTGGTATCTGTGGATTACCAAGTGTTGATAAACATCACACTACATTTGCCTCAAATATGGAAATAAAAAGATACTGCATAGAAAACTGCTGTAGGTGAACCTGGAGGAATTTCTCATGGGAAAAAGAAGATGACCCTAAGCTCTGAGGGTTAATCTTCCATTTCCCAAATATTCCCTTTGTTCAATTTTATTATCCAATCTGGGGCTAGAATGGAACACCTGAGAACTCAAGCTAAATTTCTCAGTTTCAATTAGAATGTGTCTGTAACAACATACTCAGCTGACTATCTCTGTTCCCAATACTCTTTTTCTACAATCTAGGAGGTATTTTTTAATAAACTCAGACACTAATTATAAGATCCGAAATATAACTACAGGTAGTCCTTGACATAGCATTTCACTTAATGACCGTTCAAAGTTACAACAACCCTGAAAAAGTGACTTATGACCATTTTTCACACAACTGTTAGAGCATCCCCATGGTCACATGATCAAAATTCAGACGCTTGGCAACTGACTCATATTTATGAAAGTTGCAGTGTCCTGGGGTCATGTGATCCCCTTTGGCAATTTCTGACAAGCAAAATCAATCAGGAAGCCGTATTCATTTAACATCCGTGTTTTCAATTTAACAAATGCTGTGTGGCAAGAAAGGTCATAAAATAGGGCAAAATTCACTTAATAAATGTCTTGCTTAGCAACAGAAATTTTGGGCTCAATTGTGGTTGTAAGTCAAGGACTACCTGTATATGCATGTATAATCTCTCTCTCTCTCTCTCTCTCTCTCTCTCTCTGTGTGTGTGTGTATCAGACTCAGATTTACATCAATAATCCAGATCAGAAAAAGTAGATCAATATCTTTCCAATTGTGAGCCCTATCCGAACATATTTATTAATAGGTTGCAAAAGGAAATTCTTCTTTGCTAGACATTTCTTTATTTCAGCAAGCAAAATGTTATTATTGCAACATTGGTAAATTTAGTCCCTCCTTTCCTGTATAGTCTGCTGGATATATTTCCATACATATGTATATTTTCAGAGATATAAACACATTAAAAAGAAGGAAATAGGAAAAGAATCAACTTACAAATAGACTCCTAAATGTTTTGCCATAACAATTGTAAATACATAACAGAAGTAAATGAGAAATTCTTACCTGAACAAAGGCAACTGTAACAACAATAAGTATTGCCTGTACAAAAGAAGATAAATACTACTTATATTTTAGCAAATAAGTAAATATGTGTTAGATACTATGCAAACTAAACAAACATGTGCAAGAATCATGTATTTTATTTTATATATATATATATATAAAGGTAAAGGTAAAGGTTCCCCCGCACACGCGTGCTAGTCGTTTCCAACTCTAGGGGCCGGTGCTCATCTCCGTTTCAAAGCTGAAGAGCCAGCGCTTGTCCGAGGACGTCTCCATGGTCATGTGTAGATGAGTAGACGCCAAAGGCGCACGGAATGCTGTTACCTTCCCACCGTAGTGGTCCCTATTTTTCTACTTGCATTTTTACGTGCTTTCGAACTGCTAGGTTGGCAGAAGCTGGGACGAGTAACAGGCGCTTACTCTGTTACGCGACACTCGGGATTCGACCCGCCAAAACTGCCGACCTTCTGATCGACAAGCTCAGCGTCCTAACCCACAGAGCCACCACGTCCCTCCATATATATATATATATATATATATATATGTGTGTGTGTGTGTGTGTGTGTGTGTGTGTGTGTGTGTGTGTGTATATATGTGTGTATATATATATATATATATGTGTGTATATATATATATATATATATATATATATATATATATATATATATATATATATGAATTAATTCTGGGATCTTTTAGATTACATCATTATTCACATACTATTTTTTTGGTTAACTATCTTAAACTATTTCAAATATGTTTGAATTTTCTACAATGTGTCTAATAATATTTTTATGCAAAAGACAAAGTTGGGGACACATCATTAAAGGATGTATACTATGAAAACCAAAAACATTTTTCAAGATTTTATTGTTTGCTGATATCCAGATGATTTGTTTCTTATCTGGTATCATTCAAACAAAAAATGAACAAATGAAAAATATGCACATGTTCTTCTTTTATACCATCTACATTTTAAACTAGGCTACATACTGTAATTTAATTAGATGTAACATTTAGTTTCCAAAATTGCTACTATGCAAAACGTCACATATGAACCATTCCATGCATGGTTCCATATAATCTGTTCAGACATAAAGGTCTTGGTCCAGACATGAGCAGAAGTATTAAAGGAAAGGCAGAGTAAGTAAAAGTTAGAGACACTGGTATCTACTCATGCCAACTAAGAGAAGGAAGGGAAAGGAATGTTATGAGACGACGAGAAAGGCTGGTTGGATAGCTCTGCCAATGCCCTTAGCTTTGGTTATATCATAACCAACTCTCTTTGGGCTTTTTTTTTTCAATCTTTCCTCAGCTGCTGCTAAAATCTTTGGGCAGGCAAAAAAAGAAACTGCTGGGAAAAGCGAAGGGTAGGCAAACACATCAGTTGGAAACTACACACATGAAGTAATAATATGCTGCACTTAAAGACATCAGCAACAGCAGCTAAGGGAAAATAGTATATTGGCAAGATGCGGCCAGACAAACAGGCTGATACACAGTCAATGCAGAAGAGGAGGAGAAAGATAGGCAAAGTACATCAGCCTTGCCCAACTTATCCCATAAGTTCTAGAATTGATTTAAACTATATTCAAATACTATTGTTACAGTTTCCATTTCAACAGGGGAGTAATGTAACAGTATCTTAAACAGCTTTATCTTACTCAGGAGAAACAGTTTTTTTTTTGTTTTTGTTTTTTTTTAAAAAAGGACAGAATAATAATAATAATAATAATAATAATAATAATAATAATGTGATCACTATTGTATAATTCCATAGAGTTAATATATCACCGATCAAAGGAAGAATATAGTTACATGAGAAGAAATGCAGATGCACAGAGAATTTGTTTCTCTTTAAATTTAAAAACCTTACAATGGGACCAGTTTAAAAATATTTTTAATATATTTAGTAATAGTCAAAAGATTTGGAAAATTTACTTTGCCATGAATACAATCCAAAAGCTTGGAGAGAAAAAAGACATCCCTCAAAGTACCAGATATACTGTACAATCATATATATATATATATATGATCTCTAAATACAGAGGAAACTGAGCAGATACCATTTCTTAAAGCTAGTTAAAATGCATGTTTCAGTAAAACATATTACGTGAAAAGGACAAAGCAATTTGGGATGGCAAGCAAAGCAAAGCAATTCCATTTGATCTAAAGCAAAAAAGCTTGAAAATAATAGCTGAGAAAAACGAAATACATACATACAGAGGGCTGTGTTTATTTAAAGCATGGACCTGAAATAGCGGCCCCCTAGATATTGCTAGAATTACATTTCTCATTATTTATCACGACTGGCCACGACAGATAAGGTTGAAGGAACTTTATCAAAGGTTCTACACTCTTCATTTAAATGCAAAATGACAATCTTACCACAGTGATACTGACGGCATCATCAAATTGGTGCATTATAATACTGATGACTGCAGAAGCCAGGAGGAGCATAATCAGAGGATTTTTAAACTAGAGAGAAAGGAAAAATATATTTTTTTCAGAAATATCTTGGAATAATAAAAAAAAAAATTCACCATTACAACAAATTTGTTTAGTGACTGTTCAGTTACAATGGCACTGAAATAGTGACTTATGACTGTTTTTCACAGCTAAGACCATTGCAGCATCCCCATGGTTACATGATCAAAATTCAGATGCTTGGAAATTGACTCATATTTATGACAGCTGCAGCGTCCCAGGGTCATGTGATCCCCTTTTGTGATTTTTCTAACAAGCAAAGTCAATTCACTTAACAACCATGTTACTAATCAACAACTGCAGTGATTTATTCAACAACTTTGGGAAGGAAGGTCATAAAACAGGGCAACATTCACTTAACAAATATCTCTCCTAGCAACAAAGATTTTGGGCTCAGTTGTAGTGATAACCTGAGCACTACCTGTGTGCACTTTTCTAATTAATCAGAATTTCATTTATAAATAAAATAATCAAAAATATTTTGTAAATATTTATTTAAATAAGCTTTGAAAGATAAGAAGAAATATTCAAGGAATCCAATCCTAAAGTGGCCTGAATAGTGGGTGGAAACTACCTTGGAAAATTAAATCAGTTGAAATACATTTCTCCATTTATTGTCATCCTATTACAACATCATTTTGATCCCAGCATTTCTTAGCTTGCATGAAGTCAGCTCATTTGGATACTTAAAATAATAAAAGTGTTTTTGGAAAGATTCTTACCTGAGAAATGTATTTTTTCCATAGTGGTTCATCTTCAGTAATATCAAATTCATTCCAACCATGAAATGCCCTTCTATGGCAAACTTCACAATTTTTCAAGCCATTCTGAATATCAGCCTACAATATATATTTATATATAGATATGTATTTTTAACACATGTATTTAATCTACACATTCATGTGAGTGTATACTTTTTGTACAATCAAAACAGTAAAATTCCATAAAAGCCATATTGTGTACATGGTATTTCCTGGATAAAACTCTTTTATCTAAACTTGTTTCATTATTGTGTATTTTAAGAATTAGAATGACACAGTAGAAGTTCTATTATTAAAACAAACAATGAAGACTTATTCCTGAATTGCTGGATTTTTACCAACAAAAAGACTTAATGTTCACTTTCTTCTACTAGACTAATAAAGCATCATTGTATTTGAGATTCAAGAGACTGAATCCAATTTCCATCATGTGAACTTGCCCGTGCAGGGGAGGGGAGAGTATTTTCCAGCCTCCAAATCTCTTTTTTCTAACACCTGGTGCTTCTTCAGAATATAATTTCTGAAAGTAATTTGCTCTTGCACCATAAAATATTAAAATAACCTTATTAACTGTTTAAAAATGAACACTCCTTTCCCAAACCAAAAATAAATATAAGACCCCAACCACATCCACTTTCATTATTATTTATTGCTGTGATCTTTGGGCTTCTCTCAATGTTACACAGGCTATTCAGCCACCAATACCTTCTCCATCAGAAATCTTCCATCTTGGAGGTTAGTTCTCATAGCAGATAACCTGCTAGAATACTATTCCTAGAGAGATAGACCCTCTTGACATCAAATATGATATTTATTCATTCATTTATTCATTTATTCATTTATTCATTCATTCATTCATTCATTCATTCATTCATTTATTTATTTATTTATTTATTTATTTATTTTTGGGACTTATATGCTGCCCTATCTCCCGAAGGACTCAGGGCGGCTAACAACAATAAAAAACAACAGTACAAAAATTAAAAAAGAATTAAATAACAGCCCCAAAATAAATTAACTACACAGTTAAAAATTTAAAAAGTAAAACATATTTAAAAACCCATCATCAATCCAGGTCAGCCTGATGGGAGAGAAAAGTTATCCCTTATGGGTAGGAAAATAGAATTTTTGCAGACATTTAGAAAGCTTTCTTGCTTCTGCAATTAATTCATTCAACTTGCCATCTCTATATTGTTTAGTATGAATTCATCAGAAATCAGAAAAGAGCATTTAGAGAGAATCAAGATAAACAGACACCCATCTAGATGACAAAATGCCTTTATCTTAAAACACCACAACTGATATATAAAAGTGAATCAGAAAATATGCACATTTGGTAAATAAAATTCATTGATTCTCTTCTGATTTTAATATTTTAACAAATGAGCAGTGTAGATCAGTTCTGAGAGGGGACTTCTGGAAGTTCATACATTTTAAAAGTTGTCAAAGTTGAGAAATAGTGGTTTAGATTACTAAATTAACAATACAATTAAGTTGTGATCAGTATGTTTAAAGTAGGTCTTGCCACGGGACAACTCAATCTGGTATAACTCAAGAGAGGGACAAGTGAATTGCAGCAAGCCTTGTCTTACTTTACATTTGAACCTTTTCAATTTAGAAGTCCTCAAGGCTGGATGCAATTCACTTGTCCCTCTCTTGAGATATCCCACCTTGAATTGTCCCGTGGTAAGCTGTGCTGCAGTGAGTTGACTGTGGCAAGTTGGCCATGGCAAGATGGCCATGGCAAGTCAACGGCCGCAAATTATCCCATTTCTTAAAGCAGCTCTTTCCATTCCCAGATGCAATCAATAGTCCCAACTGACTGAAATTATCAAGAGTTATAGTATCAAATCTCTATATCAAGCTGAGCATTCTTCCAACAAGACTAAACCACTTCTCATAAAAACTCAAAATGGATCTGCTTTATATATAATACAGTTTAATCTAAATATACAAATCAATATTTATCAATCAACTATAAAAAGATAGTCTTTGAAATATTTTTAGCAAACCAAAGCACTATTTGAGCATCATAAAGAAATAGATTAACTAACAAATTATTAATTGATCAGACATACCAAGTTAAGAAATACTAAAACATGCTAAGAAAATGTTCTATTTACATATTCAAGTTGTTATTTACCTGAAGAATGCTTGCCACTTCATTGACTGGTAATTCACTTGCTTTTTTGGAAGTTAGAACAGGAATCATTATTTCATTTTCATCCTTAGGCAGCTGTTGAAAATGTGCAACCTAAAAAACAAGGAGCTATCCATATCACCAGATACCATAGTTCAGTTACTCCAGTAAATTACAAAAAGAAACAATATCCAGAAAAACAAAAATTACTATCAATTGGAACTATGTCTTCCTTTTGATTTGAGTACCAACACATTAATCAAGAGCATTAAAAATACATTATTCTATGCTGAATAAATTTTCAATATCTTTTTAAAAAATTAAATCATATCCAAATTGTATTTTATATATATTATAACAACATAAATTAAACATGAATTCTAATTAGCAATTAGTATATTGTTTTAAATAAGTGACCAACTTAACGCATAATACAAAACGTTTTTCCCTATCCAGTCATATCCAACTCTAAGGGGGTGATGCTCATCTCTGTTTCCTAAGCAAGGGACCCACATTGTCCAAAGACACTTCCATGGTTATGTGGTATGCATGACCATATGCCGAGGCACACAGAACATTTCCCACCCAAGTGGTAAGTATTTATCTATTTCATTTGCATGCTTTTAAATTGCTAAGTTGGCAGGAGCTGGGGCAAGAACGGAAGCTCACCCAGTCACATGGGTCTTGGGACTCAAACTGCCAACATTCTGGTCAATAAATCCAGTGTCTTAACTACTAGATCACTATATAAGAGCCTGTATTTTTATAAGGCTTTTGTTTCAATTACAGACAAATGAATAGAAATCAGCTCACAGGTAAATACATAATAGTATACTAATAAGAGTATACTAATAATAATGTAATAATGTTATCCATTCAGTCAAGTTCAATTCTACACAATTCTATGGGCCAGGCCTTTCCACCTCTTCCAATCCTGAACTATTTCTTTGTTTTTCTCTGGTTGATGTCAGCTTTGATGGTATTCAGCTACCATATTCTATGATGGCCTGATAACGTGGTCAAAGAAAGTGAGACACAGTTTTATGATTTTGGCTTGTAGTGATAAGAGATCTTCTAGTCCAACTTCCTGCTCAACACAGGACTGCCATCCCAGTCAAATGGTGTCTATTCTATTTTTGAAATCTTCATGATGGAGCACCCATAATACCAGGAGTAAGCTATTCCACTGATTAATTGCTCACATTGTAACATAATTTCTCCTTACTCTAGGTTGGATCTCTCTTTCAACAGTTGTCTTCCAATACTTGCAGAACTGTCACAAAGAAGAGAAAATGACTTATTCTTTAGGTTTTCTGAGGGCAGGATTCGAAATAATGGGTGGAAGCTTGTTAAGGAGAGATCCAACCTAGGATCTTGTCAATGATCTCAAGCAACTGGGACCACAGTCATCAAGAAAACAATTGGTAACACACTATGCCGTGAAGGACTGAAATCCTGCAGCACCCACAAGGTCCCCCTGCTCAAGAAAGCACATATACAGGCCCATCTCAAGTTTGCCAATGAACATCTGAATGGTTCAGAGGAGAACTGGGTGAAAGTGTTGTGGTCAGATGAGACCAAAATTGAGCTCTTTGGCATCAGCTCAACTCACTGTGTTTGGAGGAGGAGGAATGCTGCTTATGACCCCAAGAATACCATCCCCACCGTCAAACATGGAAACATTATGCTTTGGAGATGTTTTTCTGCTAATGGGACGGGACAACTTCATTGCATCAAAGGGACGATAAATGGGGCCTTGTACCATCAAATCTTGGGTGAGAACCTCCTTCCCTCAGCCAGGACATTGAAAATGGTCGTGGATGGGTATTCCAGCATGACAATGACCCAAAACACACGGCCAAGGCAGCAAAGGAGTGGCTCAAGAAGAAGCACATTAAGGTACTAGGAATGGCCTAGCCAATCTCCAGATCTTAATCCCATAGAAAATCTGTGGAGGGAGCTGAGGTTTCGAGCTACCAAACGTTAATGATTTGGAGAGGATCTGCAAAGAGGAGTGGGACAAAATTCCTCCTGAGATGTGTACAAACCTGGTGGCCAACTACAAGAAACATCTGACCTTCGTGATTGCCAATAAGGGTTTTGCCACCAAGTACTAAGTCATGTACTTGGGGTCAAATACGTATTTCATTCATTAAAATGCAAATCAATTTGTAACTTTTTGGAAATGCATTTTTCTGAATTTTTTTGTTATTCTGTCTCTCACTGTTGAAATAAGCATGGGATCAAATAATTTTTTCCTTAACTGTACAATTCAGCTTCCAAATCATTTATCATGTATTATTATGTTTTAAAAAATAAATTGGATAACTATTTAACTTGGATGTTGTAAGACTCTTACCTTGAGCAGGGAGTTAGACTAGAAGACCTCTGAGGTTTTTTCCAGCCCTATGATTCTATGATCTATGACAACATGGAGAAATTTGTTTACCAAGAGTTAATTAATGGATCTGTTTGGAGCTAAAACTAAGCCTTTTTGAATTGGTTAACTGGATAACTCTGCTGAATTTTTTAAGGGGTTTTGTTATGCTTACTATGGCATGCAGCCTTTAAGAAATAACAATAACCAGAACAATCATAAAATTGCAATTATAAGAAGACAACCAAAACCCAAAGGGCCCGCTTAGATGTGCATAGAAGATTAGGCCATTACTGACTGCTGACATAAAATTATTGAAATCGTGGCTTCATTTCAACATTGACTGAACTATGGCATTGAACACAAATCCTCACTGAAATCTCCCTCTTCAAACTAAAGCCACAGGAATTAAAATATTTCTCAGCCCATATTTATGTTGCTAAGTCAGAAAAATTACAACTTCTCTAAAGGAAATATAGAACTTGAATATGCACTGTTTTTCTATTCCAAAATGCAAAATAACATGAAAATATCTTTGAGAAGTACATTTCTGGGCTACTAATAATTAGCACATTATTTTAATTCTACAGGTGAATCTTTTATTATAGATAGTAGGGAGCTAGAAACCTATCCCTTTATCTCCTAGCCATGAGTTGATCTTATTTCTCATTATATTTCATTCCATCTACTATATTCTGAAATTCTTGAAGTTTGTTCTACAAAAGGTAAAGTTATTATGAGCGATAAATAATACAATGCTTATGGAAACATCATTTATATGCATCACCAGAGAGGTGATATAGTTGAAAGATGGATGATAGTAGATATGAGTAGATAATATATAGATAACAGTAAATATAGTGGATAGTAAATAGTAGATAGCAGATAGTAGCTATCTATAAATAGGACAAATATAAACAGTTGATAGCAGACAGCAGATGATAGATGATCATAAACAGATAGTAGATAGTCATAAATAAATAAAAGGGATGCAGTGGCTCAGTGGGTTAGGATGCTGAGCTTGTCGATCAGAAGGTCGGCAGTTTGACAGGTCGAATCCCGAGTGCCGCGTAGCAGAGTGAGCACCTGTTACTCGTCCCAGCTTCTGCCAACCTAGCAGTTCGAAAGCACGTAAAAATGCAAGTAGAAAAATAGGGACTACTACGGTGGGAAGGTAACAGCGTTCCATGCGCCTTTGGCGTCTAGTCATGCCAGCCGCAAGACCACGGAGACATCCTCGGACAAGCACTGGCTCTTCAGCTTTGAAACAGAGATGAGCACCGGCCCCTAGAGTCGGAAACGACTAGCACGCATGTGCGGGGGAACCTTTACCTTTTTAGTAGTAAATAAATACTATATTGATAGATGATAGGTAGATAGATGATAGTAGATAGTACATAGATGATAGGTAGTAAATAAGAGTGGGTAGATAGTCCATGGTTAGTAATGGATAGAAGGTAGATACCAGATAATAGGTAGGAAGTAGGTGGCAGATAGTAAGTAGGTAGGCAGATAGAAGATAAGATGGTAAATGGTTGGAGAGAGAGAGGAGGATTACAGTATAGATCAGAAGTTGACAGCCAAGGAACAGTAATAAGACACAAACATGACAAAGGAAAAATGTGTCCCTGCTATTGCCATAAAGCATTTTCTTTTGGAATTCAACCCAATAATTACATTATCCTGCCTGGTTTCTGCAACAAACTTAGCTTCCATTACACTGGACAACAAATTGTAACACTTTTGAGTGGATCCTAAAGATTTTTGACTTCTAATCACAAAAACAACTTGTAATTTAATCTACCATGTACAGTTTTATAGAAATCTGTTTTTTCACAGGTTCTAACTATACCCAATTTAGTGTGTTCCAAACAAAAAATACCATTGATCCTCCAAAGTCCTACTACAAGGGCAATTCGGAAATAAAACTCTGTTTGAACATGTACGAGAAATAGACAGGGATAGTGATGCCTGTCCTATGGCGCCATGCGCAGTAGTTCAGTAGGCAGTGAGGAGTGGAAGAAGGTTGTGTTGCTATTGACTCGTCCACTAGATCAATCGAAAATGAACCAGTTTTTTAAATGAAACAGTGGCTTGCACTGCACCGCTTCAACAATGACAATACACTTCATGATGCTGTTACAGGGTGGCTTGATTCCCAGGCGGGAGATTTTTTTGCAGAAGGAATTTCAAACCTTGTAAGACATTATAACAAGTGCCTCAATTTGAATGGCGAATATGTCTAGAAGTAATGTAATGTTGTAGTTTTCTAATTTGTATAATACAAGTTCTGTATCTGGGAATGTCTGTTGATCGCCAAATAGTGGTTTATTTCCGAATTGCCCTCGTACTAAAGAAAAGAATCTTGTTGTTTAAATACACATTCTCTAACCAACAGCACCACATCCAGCTATCTCTCAGTACAACTTTTATAGCCAACACTGCAATGCTGGCTGGGGAGAGGGCTTAAAATACACACACACACACCTTTATATATATTAGTAAAAATTTTTTTACTAATTTTCACTTGTGTTATAAGATGCTTTATGCTCATGCATGTCAGGCATGCACTCACAGTATCACAGTATACTACATAACATTTGTGAAACTGGTACAGTTTGGGCATGCCTAGGCATGCTTAAGCTGAATGAATGCTGCCTGGAAAACAGTTTGCATGCACAAAGACTACTCTTTTTGTTGGTGTTAGTTGCCATGCATTTTGATGTGATCATTTCAAGTCACAGCATTATCTATGTACATGTAATTTACATAACAAGTAAGCCATTTATAGACATTATAGGATGATTGGTGACAGCATGAATATCTCACCAAGGCCAGAACAGCCATGATACAGTCTGCTACATTTATGGTGAGTACATACTTAAGCCTCAAAGACTCATCATGACTAGACTTGTTAAGAAAACATACAACTGTACTTTGATTGTAAGATTGGTGATCAAGACAAGGCTTGGGCTCCTCATATTTGTTGTGTAAGATGTGCTATTGATCTTAGAGCTTGGCTCAAAGGAACTCAGAAGTCAATGCCATTTTGCTGTCCTGGTGAAATGGCAAGAACAGAATGATCATATGATTGTTAACTTTGTCTGACTAATATCACTGGTTTCTCTACTAAAAGTAAGAAATCAGTTAAATACCCCAACCTGCCTTCAGCCAGGAAACCAATGCCATATGACAACAATCTGCCAATACTGAAGCCACCAGAGAACTGTGTCTTAAATAAAAGACAAAGATGTTGCAGTACACCAGCCAGGCACAGAGGGTGACTATGATCTGGATTTTGAACTATGTATGTCTGGTGGACCTCATCTCATAACACAGTTAAAATTAAACAACTTAGGGACACAGAGTTGTCAAAATCAAAAGCAGAACTACTGAGTTTAAGACTGCAAGACTGGTATTAAAAATTCTGTCTTTCAAAACCACCAAGATGATTTAACAAATTTCTTTGCACAGATTGACAGCCTCATTTTCTGTACTGACACTGATGGATTGTTCACAGCTCTGGGTTGTGAGCATGAACAACTAGAATGGTATCTCTTTATTGATTCATCAGTGTTAAGTATCAAGGCTGTCTTGTTACACAATGGCAATGACAAGTGTTCTCTTAGTAGGTCCAGAGAAAATCACTTGGAATGTATTCAAGATATTGTTGAGAATTTTCTTGGCAACTACAGAGCACCAAACTACATTCAGCTGGTTGACAAACTTTTTACAGTATGCAAGTCTATGAAGTGTAATATATCACTGAAGACTTCTTTCCTAAAAAAAAATCTAGGTACTGTCAGTGACAAACGTGGTAAAGTTTCACTTCAACATTGCCACAATGAAAAAATTGGAATCCATCAATGCTGATTATTGCTGGGCACAACAGACAGATACATTAGTACAAACAAAAATCAGCAGCAATACAGCCCTGTTGAACTCATGCAGTGTGTTGGAAACATTATGCTATTAAACATATTAGTCATTAAATGTTAATTTCAAATGCTCAGGATTCCTATCTGACACAATCATTCTGAAATTACATTTCTGTTCAGTTTGAGGAGGGTCTATCATAATCATCAAAGTTTTCCAAAAAGTAAATTTTTGAAAAAAATTCTTGTCCAGTGTTATCTACTCAATTCTTTCATTTCTTCCATTTAAGAGAGTTTCAAGGAAAAAAAATCTCTAGTGTTTCCCCAAACTGTATTCATTTATTTATGTTTAACTCCCCTTGGTTCATAATTACTAGTTACATTTTTTTTAAAAAATTAAATTGTTATTGCAAGCAGTCTACAGCAGGGCTTTTCAACTTTTTCACCCATTGTACCACTTTTAGGATATGGCAATATCCAAGTACCACCAGTACCACCAGCTCCCCAACTTTTCAGGGATGGCAGCCCAGAGCAGGGGGAGGGGGAAAGAAGAGATGATTTTGTGAGGGGGATAAACACATGCATGAGTGTGTGCACGCACAGGAATACCTGTTGCTTGCACACTTGCACAAGTGGGGTTGCAAGCACCGATGCTTGTGGTGATGCAACTGCTTAGGCAGGGAATCGCGAGCACCTGCAACACACATTGATGTGACTGTTTGCTCACAGGGACACTTGCATGAATGGGGCTGTCCGTGAGCGCACACATGTGCACCGGACAGCCACTCGCATCAGCTGTCAGTAGCCAATAGGCCATGGCCATAGGTTGGGGACCATAGGTTGGGGACCAATGTTCTGAATAAATAAGCATTATTAATCAATAATCATGTGAAATGCCCAGCTGGATGAATCACAAGTTGGAAGTAAGATCGCCAGGAGAAGTATCAAAAATCTCAAATATGCAGAAGATATGACTCTAATGGCAGAAAGTGATGAGGAACTAAAGAGCCTCTTGATTAGGGTAAAAGAGGAGAGTGCAAAAGTTGGCATGAAACTCATCATTTAAAAACGAAGATCATGGCATCTGATCCCATCATTTCCTCACAAATAGAAAGGGAAGAAATGGAAGCAGTTACAGATTATATTTTCTTGGGCTCTAAAATCACTATCTTGTTTTCTGCAATCTTTCTCAGTGTCCAGCTATCAAAATCTTACATATAGTTTGTATAGCAATTCTTTATCTACATAGGTTTCCTAGAAGAATCACAGAAGATTCAGGAAGAGCTCTTAGGAATGAAGCTACCCAAGCCATACCTAAGAGAAGGAACTTCAAAATAACCCATAAAAAACCTGCAGCAAACCATTTCTCTAATGTTATCAAGAAGGCTGCATAGACATGAATTCATGCATACTTTATGAACTTTTTTTCATGCAAACTTCCTGCTCATCCCAGTTCTGTTTATATTCCTATAGACAAGTTCAAATACACTTACAATTCATCAGACATATTGCTTACAATCATACATGCTTTCAAATTCTTGTCACACATTCTACTCACATAATTGACGATAAAAGATTTGATAAAAGACAGGTGCAATCATAGTTCAGTGAAATATTCAGTATTCATTCAGTATTTTGATCAAAGAAGCAAAAGTTTGCAGCCAATAAAGTGGCAGAGAATATGAAATAGCTAATATAATTGTTCAATATGCAAAGAAAATTCTTTAAAAATAGTTTTTTTGAGTACTATGTGTTTTTTAAAGAGTATGCCTGCATTATAATATTTGGAGAATTCCAAAATATTTAAGAAGGAAACCATATATTTTCAAATTTAAAATTGCTATAGAAAATAATCAGAACCACTCTATTTATCCTGGATGTTGATCTAAAGAGCATTTTTAAAAAAATGTATCATTACTTCCACATCAGTACTGTCTGAGCTAATCAGTTGAGAGAGTAGTGTATTATTAATATTGAATAAAAGAACTTTATTATAGCAAGACATTGAAGTCTATCATTTCATCCAGACTGATCCAGAATTTTCTTGACTTCCATTTGTTTCTTCCTGATACAGTACAATCTATGTCACTTTATATAATAATAATAATAATAATGATGATGATGATGATGATGATGATGATGATGATGACGTTGGAAGGGACCTTGAAGGTCATCTAGCCCTACCCCCTGCTCAGGCAGGAAACCCTATACCATTTCAGACAAATGGCTGTCCAGTCTCTTCTTAAAAATTTCCAGTGTTGGAGCATTCACTGCTTCTGAAGGCAGGTTGTTCCACTGGTTAATTGTTCTAAACTGTTAGGAAGTTTCTCCTTAGTTCTAAGTTGCTTCTCTCCTTGATTAATTTCCATCCATTGCTTCTTGTCCTGCCCTCAGGTGCTTTGGAATAATTGAAGAACATACATAATACTCTGCTGGTTTGGACCCCTGGCCCATCTATTCCAGCAATCTGGTCATATAGTGGCCAAACAACTGCACAAGAAAGCCTATTAATCACCCAGTTCAAGAAGGATGGTATATGAATCCAAGCCTTTTAATACTTCAATGAAAGAACTGTTCTTTTCAGTTTCTTCACTCTGTGAGTGGAATATGTTTATGAATGAATGCTATAGGACTTTTTACGGAACTCATTTTGAAAAATATCTGGAAAGGAGGTGAATAAGAGAGGACATAACAAAGAAATTCAATCCTGGAAATATCAAGACTCAAGAGAGACATAATCACCCAGCAGATCACCTTCAGACACTACCATCAAGATTAAAAGCCATTTATCCCCAAGTCTTCCATGAATTGATCCAACTTTGGTAGCCAGCACCGCACCTCATGGTAACAAATTCTAAAATTTAATTGCACTTTGTGTAAAAAAACCAAATCCTTTCATTCCTAAAATTAAAGGAAAGCACAAAAAGAGATTTGATAAAAAATATGGCAAATTCTGTACTGAGTTTGCAATACCTATTTCTCTTTTATTCTCCCATGGAAGCCTTTGTATTCATTACTATATATACATGATAGAAAATCAATAAATGCTAATCTGCACAACGTATGCAACAACTGCAACTATTCTTTGGAAAAATTATCAAACATACCTTAAAATAAACCCTTTATATAAAATATATTATCTTCTCAAATTATTTTGTCCAGATTTTTAAGTAGTATAAGCCGGGGAAAACTGTTACAATTAAATTTAATGCTTCATATGAAGAGATAAGAGTTTTTGTGTGAATTATAGATTTAGAAACTGAACTGGATCTTACACAGATGATTACATTTCATATATTAATTCCAGAAGGTGAAAATCATAAATTGTTATAAGTGCTAGCTACTTAGTAATTTGTATGGTAGTTACCTAAATGAAGTATTATTATTTATATTATTCGGCATTCAACTACCTAGGTTTGGTTATTGTAGGAAATAATACTTAGATGTTCCAAAATATATATTTATGTTTATTAATACAGCAAGAAAAACTTTTTGCTACTTCATTTTTTAATCATCTTCTAGGGAAAGAGTTTCTCTTCCATTTATTTATTCTGGTTTTTTTAAGAGACTAGACCAGGAGTAGGCAATTTCCCCCAGACGTCATATACCATATATGTACCCTGCTGCTTTCCCCCACCCCCCCAACCCACCGACCTTCCAATGCTCTGCTCCTGCCCTCACTGCTAATACCCTGCAGACCAGAGAGGAACAGCTGAAGGGCTGGATACCCAGGTCTGGCCTAGTCACAAAAAAGTTGCTAAAATGAGTTACAGAAAAGTAACAGATGGAGACATATTTACTAAAATATGTATTTCTGCTTGCTGTTGGCTACCTACCATAACATTATTATTAGACTGAGTGGAAAGCTTAATCTGATTAAGAATGAAAGCTACAACTATTCTCAGATTTTATTTTATTTTTTAAAAAAAATCCTAATGTAATTTAGTGTTTATTTTATCAAGCGTTTAAATATAAACAAACAACACATCTGTTATATCAGTTTCTCTGGATGCTTTAGCAAAACTCACCACTAATCATTAGTCATGATGACTGGAAAAGACTAAAAACATGGTGAAAAATAATCTAGAGTCAGATTGAAAAACATTGCATTATTCTGTGATTACTGTGTATCTCATAACTTTTAATGGTAGCGTCGATGATGACCTTTCTTTAAGACAACTACATTTCAACTTTGTTCAAGCAAGAGAATTTATTTCAATAAACAAATTATAAAGATAGAAAAGTTTTCTACAATAAGCATTTCGTTCTAAGAATTTAATGAAACTTACTACCAAATAACTATGTGTTAAGTCTGCAGCCAGAGTTAAACTACATAACGTGCCCCCAATATATTCCTAAATGAAATGTAGCTAGAATACATGGGCAGCCAATTTAATTGATATGGTGGAATTGGAGAGGATAGGGTTAACCCTTCCCTTAATGTGAACTTTAACATTAAAATTCAGGTTGCATTTGGTGGCATTATTAAAATACAAATGAGTTATCTTCTTATTGATACTAATATATGATATATGACACCACTGGCATTTCTGGAGCTTAGTTGGACTAAACCAATTAGCATAGAATCAGCATGAGATCAGTGAAAAGACAGCTATTTCAAACTGATAGATGTTGTTCTGATATAATTATTTTCAATTTTATTGAAAACGCTGTTTATTTTAACATCATCTGATTTTGCACTTCCTCAAGAATTTCCAGCTAAAGGAAGGAACAGATATACACGCTGAGAAT
This sequence comes from Vipera ursinii, assembly GCF_947247035.1. Classification (NCBI taxonomy): domain Eukaryota; kingdom Metazoa; phylum Chordata; class Lepidosauria; order Squamata; family Viperidae; genus Vipera; species Vipera ursinii. Next base: position 77,827,108 of record NC_139517.1, read on the forward strand.
AAGGCATTTTAGCAAACAATTTTTAAAGACCTAGGTTTGGTACAGAAAAGAAAAACTCCATTTCTATTTTCAAAATGTTGAGACTAAAATTCAAAATACATTATGATGATTTTAACTAGTTTAAATAAAATTTTAATCATATTCAAACTTTACATAAACAAATGTATAACAGAAATCTTTAATCTTTTCCTAACCAATAACAGCCACTGATCACACTATGATTCAGACAAAGCACTAGGGTTTAGGAAATTTAAGGCAGAACTACTGCAAAACAGAGGTCCAATAAGTCTACACAACATTTGTCCAACATTATATAGTCTATGTAAGCTTATGTCTCAAGAATCACACCTGAAGACAGATTAAACAAAATGTAAATGCTGTGCTTTTGTTTCTTTAAGGCAATTATACCGTTTTCCCCATCAATTCCCAAATGAACTCCTCCCCCAAAATATTTACCTTCATTTTCCCATTGAAACCGCACTTGGGTTGATGGCTACAAAGACTTTAATGACAGCAACAAGCAGCCCAATGGTTGGGACTGAGCAGAAAAGTGCAGAGAGACCCCTATATTCCAGGAAGGTGCTTTGTTCCCACTGACCTCAAACACAGCAACATCGGTGAGAATAGGGTAAGTGATGAAACGCTAGCAAAAGAAAGGGGAGACAAAGACATAGGAAACAAAAACGCTGCTGCTTATCCTGGCCATTCTTTTTCATCATCAGGAGGGGCTCCAACTGGCAGAAAACTACCTTCTCACCCGCCGCCCGCCGCCCCCCAAAGATTTCAAAGGGAAACACTCTGCAACTCAGCAGCTCCACAAACAGAAAGGCGTCTTCGGAGAACCACCCACGGGGACCTCTGCCGGCTGAATACCAAGCCTTCTCGGGAGCGCGGAGGGAGCCGCCAAGAGCTTCCCTTCTGCCGAGTGCTCCTCAGAGATCGCTCCCCTTTCTTGACACCTGTCACCCGCTCTCCTCCAACCACTCCCAGCGACCGTCACCTACTCGTCCTCCTGCCTGTTGCTAGGGGCTCAAGCCCGGAGACCCACCTGGAAGGCGGTGGGTAGGAGACTAGCCTTGGTCGGGAGAAGTCTGCTGAGAAAGGGAAATTCCTAAAAGGAAAAGCAGAAGGCCTGGCTGCGGAAATGCACCGAGATCTCTCGCGAGCCTCTCAGCTTCTTTAGCCAGAAGCGAAGGGGAGCCACCGGCACCCGCCCCTCCTCTTGTAGGCCATTCAGTTGCCCCCCCCCCATCCCTGCAACGCCTCAGAACCCACCTTGTGCCTCCCTCTTGCAAGCCGTCCGCCGCCCTGCCCAGGGAAAGATCCCTTTTCACTGCTTCGCCTCGGCTTCCTCGCCACCACAGCAGCAGCGGCGCCGCCAATCCAAGCGCATCTTCGCCTCTCCCTCCCGAGCCGAATTCTTTCGTTCTTCCTCTCTGAGCCGCTTCACTTCCGCTCCCAGCCGCGGGCACGGAGCGGAAGGGCCTAAGAATGAGTGCGAGGCAGGAGCCCGGGAGGACGCCGGGCCGGGAGCAGAGGTGCGCATGCGCCAGGCGCCGCCAGACAGACCCAGCCGCGGGTGGCGTTTCCTCGGCGCCGTCGTTATCAGTCAGCGCTGCTTTTCCTTGGCTTGCGCCCTCGCCGCCGCCATGTCCTGTTGTTTAGAGAGAGAGAGAGAGAGAGGAGGCGGGATGAAAAAAAGGGCTCGGAGAGGTTCCTGGTTTGGCCAGGAGGGGCGTGGTGTCCGGGGAGGCATCCGCTCTCAGAGCATTAAGCCTTCAAACGCAACAAAGGCTACTGCCGTGTGGTCCATCACAAGGCGGGGAGATCTGCTCAGCCCCGCGCGGTTTCCCCCCAATTAAGGCGAGAAAGGAATTGGGCTGAAAAAGTGACCCGTGCCTGTAATTCATGCCCTTATATACACGGCCTCTTGTCTGCTCGCTACACCGAAAGTAAAACTCAACACTTGCTGAGTAAAACTAATTGTGTAAGGGCGCTTTTAATAAAGTAGAGGGAAAGCGTGCAAGTTTTATTGAGAAAGAAGCCAGTAATGCCACACGAAGGACTTATTTTTTAAGTTTTGGGTTAGCAACTCCAATCTGGAATAGAATAAAGCTGCCCTTGTTTCTCTGGCTCACGTTGCAGTCCAATCCATTATGCCCTATTTCTGTGCATAAAGTTGAATGACTTGCCTTGATAGAAATCGGAGCCCAGCTGTTGTTGAAGACTAGACCCGTGACTTTCCCAGTAAGAGAAAACATTCTGCATAGGCTTTCTCAAGCACTGCATTATTTTAATGTAGCAGTCCTCCCTAGCATTGAGAATATTTTCTAGTGATTGTTCAGCCAGCTAACAATTCTGTGTTTGCCTGCAACCATCCTTCTGTCGAATTTTGTTTAAATTCCTGAAACTGATTAATTTGTGAACTAGGGAAATATATTTAAAAAGATTAAAAAATTAGTTTAAAGTGTTTTAGTAATTTTCATCAAGAGGTACTTTCCATCATGAATATTTTCTAAGGTGTGCCAATTGTTCAACATGTACTTGCCTCCAGACTCCATGAGGTGTTCCTTATCTCACATTTTCCATTTTCCATCTGTTGGCAGCAATTTAGAAAATCACATTTATCAAGAATAGAGGTACCATTTTAAGTACATTGGATTTACAGTGTTTGCAGGAGAAAAATCATTAGAAGTAACAGCTCCCTAATTAAACATCAGCATCATGCAGAAGGCCATCAAATTATAGCATCACTTTGAAGATTAGAAGAACTAATTTTACTAGAGCTGCAGTGCTGCTACTAGTTATGTAACTACCAATTCTGAGCTTGTATGTATGTTTACATTTACTTGCTTTAAAACACTACTTGTCAAACAGCAGTAATTCTGTGTGTTTAATTTAAAAGAACTATACTTATGGAACAGCATCATGCAATTGTTGTTACCACCATTCATATCACAATTGCAGTAGATTGCAGGTATCAAAATAGTTTATATTTCTTGGTGTAAATTATAATATTTGTATGCCACTTGATTATTTAAAATATTTACAGAATTCTGAGTAATTTGCAATTGTTTAAAATAGTAAAAGAACAAAGACTAAAAGAGAGTTATAAAATAGGATAGGAATAAAAAGAAATCACACAATCCAAAGCAGCGGTCCCCAACCTTGAAGCTTGGCAGTCAGTTGGGGGTGGGGGGAAGGGAACCGGCCACATGAGCATTACAATACAATGCCCTTAATTTCCAAATCGAAATCCAGTCTGGAAATGCCATAGTTAACAGTATATAAAGCCCCTCAAAGATTATTCACCATAGGTCTTCAACAGGTGCCTTATTCTGGCTTGAAACCTGACTGAAATGGGTCTACATAATCTGCTTTCTCCAGGGTCCTCTGTACCTGCAGCCCAATCACTTCTCAACAAATTTCCTTAAAAATGGGAAAGATTAAGATCAGACAGTAAGGGTCTGAGAATATTGCATGGACCCAACTAGAGGGCACACATCCTCCGTTATCTTAACACTCTTAACAATCCAGGAAGAACCTGGGTCCATTAAACACATGGCAGAATTAACAGTGCAGAGAATTCTGCCCACTTCCTCAAGAGTCACCAAGTTAAACTTATCCTAGATCACATTATCTGAAATTCATGTAACTTTTACTGTTAAAGTAAAATGATTCCAATCTGCTTGAATGAACTAATGTTTTATTTCACTGACACTAACACTGTAGCTTAGTAAAATTGCTACTTATCTCATATTCTGTGTTTGTACAACAATGTTTCACACAGAACAACTTGCTTCAATCTAAAGAAAAGATTATCCCTTACGCATAAATCTCTGTCCCATTGGAGCAACAGGTGCACGCAGTGTTGCGTAGCCAATGCTGTGATACTGTTTGAAGTGAAGACAAATTCCCAAAATGAAATTTATGACCCAGAGTAAAAATGGAATTTATTAAAACTTCTGATGCCCAGGCTCTGCCTTCCCCTCCCCCAACATAAAGCTGTTTTCAGTGCCTGGCAATCACATGAACATGATTTATAGCATTTTTGCCAGTATTTCTGGTTTCTAGCAAACACTCTCCCATAGGGAGCAATAGGTTTGCTTAACAACTGTGGCATTCACTTACTGACCATGGCATTCTTTTTTTTTCTTTTTCAGTCTCATAGCCTTCCCTAATTCCAGAATCTGTACCAAATCTTTTGGTTTATCCTGAATAAGTACATAAACAAGATGTCTTCCATATACACATACATGTCCTGCACAGAGGAGTATAGTTATTGGAGCAAGTGAAGAATCCTATAAACTCACAAAGATAAATCTAAAGCAGCATTTATCAAAAGTATAAGAAACATAGCTAATGTGGCATAATCTGGTTTTAACAAAATCTTCAAAATCTATTGGAGAATCCAGTGCTGAGAATACATATGCACATTAAGGAAAAAATCATTTCTAGTGAGAAGGACATAATTCAAAAATTAGTTGAAAGAAGATCTTCAGACCTTGCAGAAACTCATCTGGACTAGCCTGGAAAATAAAGGATTTTTTCAGGCATGTATGAAAGCCTGAAAAGGAGATATACTATATACATGAACAGCAGAGACATGCTGCATTTGAGCTCGTACTGAATCTGAAGCATTTTTCTGAATATTTTTTTTAGGCATGCATAGCCCTAGGATGTGCCTTTGTCTTTATATGGATTGTCTACCTGTTTAGGTCTTCACATATATAAAGGGTGTCACCTTTCTTTAATGGTGTTGGCACATGCCAGACCACTGGTTTAATTGTTGCTTCAATTGTGTAACACTTTTGCCTCTTTCAAATTCTGTTTTGATTTGGGGAACAGTGAGGCTAGTATTATAGCTGCAAGAATTGCACATGTCCTAACTTAAGGCTTATGTTTCCTAAAGGAATTGTTAATATTCCCATTTCCATATTAGACTTAGTGGGAAAATTCCACATGGAACACATCAGAACAAAATATGGGAAGTTGCTTGGTTAAGCATCTAGAACATATAGCTTAAGCTAATATTCTTTGTCTATTTCTTAACTAAAAAGTGGCTAAAAATATCTTAGCAATATAAAATATTGCTACTAGTGTTTACAGGGACAATGAGATCTGTTGAAAATGAGGCAGGCTCAGCTTTTAGAGAAATTCTGAAATCAATTTTAAAGCACACTTCATGATCATTAATTTATAAAGATATTTTCCATATTGGCAGAATTCTCATGACATAAGATGATTTTCAAAAAGAAATGCTGATTGGCTTCACAATTTCTCTAATAGATCAATATGAAATGATCCATTACCTTAGTTGTTGTGATATCCAGCAGTTTTAACAGGACATTTTGCCTTCTGTACAAATCCACTCTCATAGAGAATTACCTTTAGAGCTCTTTAGCTTTTTTTATTGGTTCAGAATGCTTTAATTCTAGGTCAAATTTTTCTGGCTGTTCTTTAAAGATCTTGTTGGATGGCAACTTTCCAGCAACTTCCTAACTTCCTACAGCCACATTAAGACTCCTGGTTTCTTATTTGGCCTTACTTTTCTTACTTGTTAAACTATTTCTTCTAAAAATGATCACTTTTATGCTAAACCCTTGTCCAAAATGTTGACAACCCCTTAGTTCTTAAGTGTCTTCCTGCTTCCATTTATTATTAGCAATGAGACAGAAAGACATGTTTAGTCCATCTTCTTTACAAGTAGGGCAGATATAAATAAAATAAATACATAAATATTTGTATACTAGCATGATTTGCATGTTAATGATAAAGATTCCATCAAGTTGAACTCAATTCCTAGGAGTTAAATGGCCATATATCATTTTGTTTTATTATAGGTTATTATCTTCAATAATGTTTTTCTAACTTTTCAATGTAGGCTACATCCCTAGGATTTCCTGGCAGTCCCACATCTAAGTACAAACCAGATCTGTTTAGCTTCTGAGATAAGCTAGGTATTATCACTTTCTGGGGCCAATATATAAGGAGAGAAGTCTTGAAACAGGATAATCATATAGGCCAGTGGTTTTGCAAACAGGGACATACTGTATCCTCCTGCAAGATTTCTACATAAGTAGTTTTTGTGTTTCTTAACCTGCTAGGAAGTTACTGATATTGTAGTGCATAATGGGTACAGTAGTTCTCATTTAATGATCACAACAGGGACAGGCAACTTGGTGGTTAAGTGAAATTAAAGCTATGTTTATGATTTTACTTCAGGTTCCCTTTGCTTATAGCAGGGGTGTCAAACTCAATTTCATTGAGGGCCGCATCAGCATTGTGGTTGCCCTCAGGGGGCCGGATAGGTATGGCCAGGGTGGGCGTGGCCTACTGGGTGGGTGTGGCTAGAGTGCATATGGCCTACTGGGTGGGCGGGGCCAGCTCTACATCATTTGCATCAAGGGTGCCTATGGGGGCCTGGGCAGGAGAGGGACAGATCTGAGGGTCTCTGGCAGAAGGAGGGTCTCTGGGCCAGGGCCAAGGCAGTGGGGGCCGTTCCCTCACTGTTTCCAGGATGGCTTCGTGGGCCGCATGAAACCACTTCGCGGGCCGGATCTGGCCCCCGGGCCTTGTGTTTGACATGTCTGGCTTATAGTCTTGTCAAGGATTGTTTGTTAGATTCGTAATGTTTTTCATCAACATCAAATGGTCACTAAAGGAGGTAGTTGCTAAATGAAAACTACCTCTACTAGATTGGGAGGATTGAGCCAAGGTACTATATAAACTCTACTTTTGATAAAGTGTTAAGTTGAACCCCCAAGAGGATTTAAATAGGGGCCACATGTAGTCCTGACTTTCCTCCCATATCTCCATAAGTTAATTTTAAAAGTTCAGTTTGAATATGAATATGATTTCTTTGGGATCTAGAATGAGGCTCTGTTAAGGTCTGGATCACTTGGAAAGATGTGTTTAAGCTAATGTGAGTATACCTCCCTTCAGTTCTGTACCTGAGCACATAGGGTACTATTATATACAGTCATGGCCGAAATTGTTGGCACCCCAGAAACTTTTCAAGAAAATCAAGTATTTCTCACAGAAAAGTATTGCAGGAACACATGTTTTGCTATACAAAGGTTTATTCCCTTTGTGTGTATTGGAACACAACAAAAAATGGGAGGAAAAAAAGCAAATTGGACATAATGTCAAACAAAACTCCAAAAATGGGCCGGACAAAATTATTGGCACCCTTTCAAAATTGTGGATAAATAAGATTGTTTCAAGCATGTGATGCTCCTTTAAACTCACCTGGGGCAAGTAAAAGGTGTGGGCAATATAAAAATCACACCTGAAAGCAGATAAAAAGGAGAGAAGTTCACTTAGTCTTTGTATTGTGTGTCTGTGTGTGCCACGCTAAGCATGGACAACAGAAAGAGGAGAAGAGAACTGTCTGAGGACTTGAGAACCAAAATTGTGGACAAATATCAACAATCTCAAGGTTACAAGTCCATCTCCAGAGATCTAGATTTGCCTTTGTCCACAGTGCGCAACATTATCAAGAAGTTTGCAACCCATGGCACTGTAGCGAATCTCCCTGGTCATGGACAGAAGAGAAAAATTGATGAAAGGTTGCAACGCAGGATAGTCCGGATGGTGGATAAGCAGCCTCAAACAAGTTCCAAAGGAATGCAAGCTGTGCTGCAGGCTCAGGGAGCATCAGTGTTAGTGCAAACTATCTGTCGACATTTAAATGAAATGAAACGCTATGGCAGGAGACCCAGGAGGACCCCACTGCTGACACAGAGACATAAAAAAGCAAGATTACAGTTTGCCAAAATGTACTTGAGTAAGCCAAAATCCTTCTGGGAAAACGTCTTATGGACAGATGAGACCAAGATAGAGCTTTTTGGTAAAGCACATCATTTTACTGTTTACCGAAAATGAAATGAGGCCTACAAAGAAAAGAACACAGTACCTACAGTGAAATGTGGTGGAGGTTCAATGATGTTTTGGGGTTGTTTTGCTGCCTCTGGCACTGGGTGCCTTGAATGTGTGCAAGGCATCATGAAATCTGAGGATTACCAAAGGATTTTGGGTCGCACTGTAGAGCCCAGTGTCAGAAAGCTGGGTTTGCGTCCGAGATCTTGGGTCTTCCAGCAGGACAATGACCCCAAACTTACATCAAAAAGCACCCAGAAATGGATGGCAAGAAAGCGCTGGAGAGTTCTGAAGTGGCCAGCAATGAGTCCAGATCTGAATCCCATCGAACACCTGTGGAGAGATCTTAAAATTGCTGTTGGGAAAAGGTGCCCTTCCAATAAGAGAGACCTGGAGCAGTTTGCAAAGGAAGAGTGGTCCAAAATTCTGAGTGAGAGGTGTAAGAAGCTTATTGATGGTTATAGGAAGTGACTGATTTCAGTTATTTTTTCCAAAGGGTGTGCAACCAAATATTAAGTTAAGAGTGCCAATAATTTTGTCCGGCCCATTTTTGGAGTTTTGTTTGACATTATGTCCAATTTGCTTTTTTTCCTCCCTTTTTTGTTGTGTTCCAATACACACAAAGGGAGTAAACCTTTGTATAGCAAAACATGTGTTCCTGCAATACTTTTCTGTGAGAAATACTTGATTTTCTGGAAAAATTTCTGGGGTACCAACAATTTCGGCCATGACTGTACATAGACCCAATTTTTTTTCTACCTTTAATTTGTTCCTTCCAGAACAAGTCTAAGTAGTAGCCAGATTAAGATTCTAGTATGCCTTACTGAAATCATTTTTATCTGGTTCAAAACATTCATTTATCTGGTTTATCTTAGTTTCTGAAATATGTTACACCTGTTAGTATGTCAGGCAGTATAATGGACATTAGAAATGTTGTACTGTCTCTATCCAAGGAATCAATAGCAATCATGAGATGCAATCATAACTGTTTGGAAAGGGAGAGTAAACCTGCTTATCATTTCTGGAAGACTTAAACATCAAGAAACTGGCATGTGGGGAACAACCCCCCCCCCAAATCCTTTCCAATTCTATGACTATATGATCCTCAGGAAGAAGTCAAATATTGCAAAATGCTAGATGGTGTAACAACTGAAATCTTGTTCCTTTTATATATGTATCCAATAACACCACATGTATCCTAGGGGTGAGGCTTTAAATCAGACCGTCATAAAACCATTTTAATTATTTTGGCACACATAACCCCATTTATTCCCATAGGCACACTTCAATCCAGGCACCCATTATAGAATTTCTGATATTACTTCCCCAAATTGGCATACTGTAGAGAATTTGGGCTGTAATTCTCAGAACTTTCAGAAGGATGGTTTTCCAAGAATCATAGTCTCCCACATCTAAATTTCATCAGATTCAGAAAAGTAGAAATGGATCATGTGAGAATTGATGCTGATGTAAAATCAATAACATTGAAAATAAATGTCACAATTTACAAATTAATCCATATCTTTACAGGCATCTCAAGGAAGCCTGCAATACAGAAAATGCTAATTTTTCAGTTGAACAGTTGAATTTCTCAACAACTTATCTTAATTAAAATTATTGTTTCTGAGGCATGAACATCATTCCCCCCCTAAAAAAAACCTCCCATGGTGTGTTCTTTTAATTAGAAAATCAGTATAGCACCCAATAATTCATGGATTTCAAAGAACTATAAAATGTATCAGAAATAAAATAAAATTGAGGCTACGGGGATGGGGGAGATGAAGAAGAAAAGACACTTTTCAGCCAAAACATAGGCTGTGTCAGAATCCATTTATATCATATTCATAAATGGAATGTTTCAAACATATCCCATGGATTCTGCCATCTCCCGAAGAGAAGAGGATAGATGTGTATTGAACCGGCAATAGGCATTTCAAAGGAAAGGAGAAGCCTTTTGAACTGAGGAAACAAAAAGGGGGGGCTAGCATCTGGCTTTTGTCACGGTAGACAGCAATAAACAAAAGGGTCCTAACTTCCTTTTTCCCACGAGATGGATGATACGAGAGGAAGGATGGGGGGACTGACCAAATGGGGATTAAGGGGGGTTAAACCGGGAACTCTTTATAAGGATTTACATCGTGGAACCATTAAGCCCTGTCTCATTTCCTACAACCGAGCATGTCATAGTAAAGATTTCTTTTGGACTAAAAACCTGACTCCAAGAGTTTTTGTCTTCCTAAGACGTGGTTTGGGGTGGGTCCTGACATTAGACAGGGCTTGCAACGAAAGTCAACCCGGGAAGAAGAACCTTACCGGGGGACTTTGCAAATAAATATGATGTCTGACGATGAAGCAAGAAGGGAAGAAAGCCCCACGGAGAAGGAGCCTTCCTCCCAGCCGAACTCCCAGAAACATTGGGAAGCTGAAGCATCATATTCCTCCTGGGAGGAAACGGCGGAGCAGCACGAACAAAAACCCCGGTGGTCGATGGGCGTTGGAAGGAAAAGTGAGTGGGAAAAGGCTTCGAGAGAAGTGACCCTGAGACGGAGCGACCACCAACCGGAATGGAAACAAGAGATGGAGAACTCCCTGCACGCCAGTGAGGAAGAGCGGATTCTGGAAAAAGCTATTGACTTGATGAACACAGCCCTGAGCTCACTAAGGGAGGAGAGAGCTGGAAACCACAACACCTGGGGTCGCAACTGGAGGGGTAACGGAAGGGATCCAACACCTGAAACCCCAGGGCTGTCCAATGGAACAGGAGCCGCTGACTCAGCGGTACCCACCCCCCCAGACCCACAGATGGGGATCGAGATGAGGAGCGATACACTCTGCGGCGCAGACAACGATCCAGCCAAAGATTCCCACCCCTGGAAGCAAAATTCAAGGGGGAGCCATCACGACTGGGATTTTTCCTAACCCAAGTCCTCAGCTACATGGAAGAGTACGGACGGGACATCCCCAGTGACAAAACACGCATCCGAATTGTGCAATCTGCCCTGGACAGGACGGCCGCAGACTGGGTGGTGAACCTGCATGACTCCAACGCCCCAGAACTCAACGACTTCAACCGATTCATGTCATCCTTGAGGCGATGATTCGAGGACCCTTTGGCTGACCGGAAGGCCCGGGAGAGAATCAAGACGGTGAGGCAGGGCAGGAGAACAGTGGCCGAATATACCCAAGAATTCCGAGCCATCGCCAGCAAGCTGAACTGGCCAGAAGACATCCTCCTCAGCTATTTCAAAGACGGTCTAAACTACGACCTGTATGACGCTTGCCTGCCTCGGGGAGACCCCTACCATCTCAATGACTGGTATGTCCTGGCAGAGGAAGTGGAAATAGACCTATTGAAAAGACAACGCAGAGGAAAACCATGGGGCCGCCCGCCACTCGAGCAAACACGTGAGGGGGAAAACCCACCGGCCACGGCTAAAAAATCAAAGGGATGTTTCAATTGCGGGAGAGAGGGCCACCGTGCTGCAGAATGTCGTTCGAAAGCCCCTCCACGCAAAACAGAGGCACCATCTTCCAAAAAGCTGGGGAAGTCTCAAGGCAACCCAAAAGAATCTTCCATGAAGGGGACAGAGGCTGTAGAGTCCACAATTTCTGCCAAAACCTGGGATTGGACTCCGGCCTACACTGCAGGGGCGGTGGACACCTCGGAAGACAGCTCAGAGGGAGAACCTTTGGTAAGTGGACCTCTTCCACCCATACTTAAGACAGTAACTATATTAGCTTCCTCTGCACCAAAAGCCAATGAAATAAAAGCTCTGATAGACTCTGGCTGCATCCGCTGCCTCATCAGCCCAACGCTGGTGGAGGAACTGAGCATCCCAGTGAGGAGGCTAAAACAACCAATCTCCTTCAGTCAATTAGACGGGTCTATAGCAGGGGGGGGACCAGCTACCCTAGCCACTCTACCACTCCACATGTCCCTGGGGTCCCATGAGGAAGACATAACATTTATAGTGGCCCCAGACATGGCATGCCCAATGATTTTAGGACTGGAATGGCTGAAGAAATGGAACCCCGGGATAAACTGGAGGACTGCAGAACTCAACTTCCCAAAAGGGGAACAGGAAAACGTAAAACCCCCAAACACCCCCCCAACCCAGAGGGAGGAAAAAGCAGCAGTGGGGGAAGAGAAGGGGCTAACAGAGATACCGGAGGAATACAGGGACCTGGCTGAGGTTTTCAGTGAGGAAAGAGCAGATGAGCTCCCCCCCACTGCCCCACAGACTGCACCATAGAATTCAAACCTGGGGCAAAACTCCCAAAACCCAGGATGTATGCCATGAGCCCAAGGGAAATGGCAGAAATGGAAAGATTCATAAAGAAAAACTTAAAAAGAGGATTTATTGAGCCCGCCAAACCCAAAGTAGCCGCCCCGGTTCTGTTCAGGGAGAAGAAGGATGGGTCCTTTCGTTTGGTTGTGGATTACCGGAACCTAAATACAATTAGTGAATGTAATCTATACCCCCTTCCCCTAGTGAAGGATATGCTATCCCACCTATCGAAAGGAAAGATTTTTACCAAACTAGACCTGAGGGAAGCATACTACCGTATTAGGATTAAGGGAGGAGACAAATGGAAAACTGCATTCAACTGCCCAATGGGGTGCTATCAATTCAAAGTATTGCCATTTGGACTGCAAGGGCCCCCCGCAGTCTTTATGCAATTAATTAATGACGTACTGAGAGAGCACCTATATAAGGGGGTCCTGGTTTACCTCGATGACATCCTTATCTTCACAGAAACCAAAGAGGAACATATCAAACTAGTCAGAGCAGTCCTGAAGAAATTGCAAGCTGCCCATTTATATGCTAAATTATCGAAGTGTGAATTTCATCAGGAAAAAATCGACTACCTGGGATATCGCATATCCCCAGAGGGCATCGAAATGGACCCAGAGAAGGTCAGGGCAGTACTAGAGTGGGCACCCCCCCGCACACGGAAGCAATTGCAAAGTTTCCTGGGGTTTGCAAATTTCTACCGCCAATTCATCCCTGCATTTGGCCAAATAGCCATGCCCCTCACAAATTTGTTGAAAACAAAGGGGGGGTCACCCGTGAAACCCAGCCAGCCTCTAAAATGGTCAATGGAATGTCAAGCAGCATTTGAGAGGCTAAAGAGACTCTTTTCTGCGGAACCTGTACTTAAACACCCAGATCCCAACAAACCTTTTGTAATACAGGCAGATGCGAGCGACGTAGCAGTCGGAGCCGTATTACTACAAGAAAATGATGAGGGGGCATTGCAACCTTGCGCATATACATCCAGGAAACTTACAGAAACTGAACAACGATGGCCAATATGGGAGAAGGAAGCATTCTCATTAAGGTGGTCATTATTAACTTGGCGTCAATTTTTGGAAGGAAATAAAATACCTTTCCAAGTCTGGACTGACCACAAAAATTTAGAAGCACTAAAAACGCCCAGGAAGCTCACTCCTAAGCAAGCCCGCTGGTCCCAACACTTTCACCGATTCAATTTCACTCTCAAACACTTACCGGGGGGAAAGAACTTCCTGGCAGATGCATTATCCCGCATGCCCCAATATAACAGCACAAGAGTTACTGACTTTAAACCACTTGTACCGGAACAACAACTGGCAGCACCAGTCACCACCAGGGCACAAGAAAAAATGAAGCCGAAGGTAGATAGCCAAACTGGAATAGAATTCAGGAAATCTTTGGAAAGTGATGAATGGTTCCAGAAAAATAAACATGTGTGCACAATTAAAGATGGACTGCCGTGGGTGGGGGAGAAGCTATATATACCGGCCACACAGAGAATCAATTTCATGCAACTGTGCCATGATACAAAATCAGCAGGACACTTTGGCTTTGTAAAAACCTTACACTTAACTAAAAGGCAATTTTGGTGGCCATCTATGAAAAAGGACATAGAAAGCTATGTGGGTAGCTGTCAAATTTGCGCAATGGGCAAGAGGTTACAAGGGAAATCGCCAGGACTGTTACAACCAGTGGCGAATCCCTCAGCCCCATGGAAAGAAATAGCCATGGATTTTATTGTGGAACTACCAGAAAGCAACGGAAACACCGTTATCTGGACTGTTACTGATCTGTTCTCTAAGCAAGTCCATTTCATACCTTGCCCAAAAATTCCTACTGCAAAAGCATTAGCAAAACTTTTTGTACAACATATTTACAGATTGCATGGGGCACCACAACGCATCATATCTGACAGGGGGGTGCAATTTACCTCAGCATTCTGGAAGGAATTTTTATCTCTGTTAGAAACCACCCAAGGACTGACTTCTAGTCATCACCCTCAGGGTAATGGGCAAGCAGAAAAGGCTAACTCTGTACTTGAACAATATTTAAGATGTTATGTACATTTTCAGCAGAACAATTGGACAGACCTGCTGCCTTTCGCAGAAGTGGCATATAACAACGCAATTCACTCCAGCACAGGTTACACTCCTTTCCAAGTAGCCACAGGCCAGAGCTTCAACCCCATACCTGATCTAACTCCAAAAGAACCGGTAATTCCAGAACTAAAGGAATGGATTGCTCAGTTACAATACACCTGGCCTATTGTCAGAAAAGCATTAACAGAGGCTAGACTAGCACACAAGACACAGGCAGACAAGAAAAGATCTGATCCCACACCGTTCAAGGTGGGAGAGATGGTATATCTGTCTACAAAATACCTTAAGTCTCTCCAACCCTGTAAAAAACTAGGACCAAAATACATTGGACCTTTTCCAATTAAAAGAATCATAAACCCAGTAACAGTTGAATTAGAACTACCTAAAAATCTTAGACAAATACACCCAATCTTTCACTGCAGTCTAATAAAGAGAGAACAATAATCTCCCCTACGAACAAAAATTCCACCACCACCACCTCCCATCATGGTGGAAGGAGAACAACATTTCGAGGTGAAGGAAATTCTGGATTCCAGGAGACATCATGGAACAACTCAATATCTAGTGGCTTGGAAACACCTCCCCTCCTCAGAAAATGAATGGGTCAGCAAACACCACGTTAAAGCCCCAAAGCTGCTTAAGAGATTTCATACAGAATATCCAAACAAACCGAGTTAACATTTACACATGTTTTTTTTCTTCTCTTTTCTTTTCTCCCCCTACAGATGGACACACCTTTCTTCTAAGGAGAGCGGACTGTCAGAATCCATTTATATCATATTCATAAATGGAATGTTTCAAACATATCCCATGGATTCTGCCATCTCCCGAAGAGAAGAGGATAGATGTGTATTGAACCGGCAATAGGCATTTCAAAGGAAAGGAGAAGCCTTTTGAACTGAGGAAACAAAAGGGGGGGCTAGCATCTGGCTTTTGTCATGGTAGACAGCAATAAACAAAAAGGTCCTAACTTCCTTTTTCCCACGAGATGGATGATATGAGAGGAAGGATGGGGGGACTGACCAAATGGGGATTAAGGGGGGGTTAAACCGGGAACTCTTTATAAGGATTTACATCGTGGAACCATTAAGCCCTGTCTCATTTCCTACAACCGAGCATGTCATAGTAAAGATTTCTTTTGGACTAAAAACCTGACTCCAAGAGTTTTTGTCTTCCTAAGACATGGTTTGGGGTGGGTCCTGACAGGCTGCTACAAAATGATCTTCGATCTCAGTCCACAAGAATTTACAATCAGCTACATTGCACAATGGCAGACTATTTAGAGGCAGATCAAAGAGAACAGTCTCAAAGAAGAAAAGAACATTTAAGTAGAAGCTAAATCACAGGAATTACTTACATTTTACCCAGGGCTTTTTTTGTAAAAGAAAAAGGTGCCAGAACTCACACATGTCATACAACCCGCCTTGCCTACCCTACAAGGTTCCATTCAAAAAAGGTGCCGGAACTCCGTTCTGAGCGTTCTATGAGAAAAAAAGCCCTGATTTTACCAGTACTGGATGTACCACATTTTGAATGCTTCTTTGCACACACTGGGCTTAATTATAAACTACAAAGGGGAAGGATTCAGAATAATGCAAGAGATGAGGGATCCATAACGAAAAAGATTCTGAAGGAGAACAAAACAGAAGTGGAGTCTGTATAGAAGGAAGAGATAGTTCTGGATGAGGATGATGAGGAAGAAAAAACAAGGGCAGAGTAACCATCATTGTTCCTCTGCATACCCAGAGCTTAATTCTGTCTGAAAGATTAAATAATTCATTTAGGATAGTCCTTAATTGGAACCAACTTCTTCAAAAAGACAGAAATAGAGATTGAATGGAAGCTGTCCAGTATGCATAGATGGAGAGATGGCACCATGACATGGCTATGCACCATCATCCTCTTCAAGCTGGATGATATCTACTCCTTTCTGCAAGAGACATTTACTACTATGTACAGTATGTCTAGCCATATATACTCTTCTAGCTGTTTGAAGGAGTTCAGGGTATTAATCCAACCCCAGAAACAGAGATTATGACACAGAGCACCTTTCCTTATATAAAACTTATAAAAGGTGTCTATATGTAAATCTTCCACTTCCTTACCAAAAAGTATGGTGACTCTAAAAATGATGTTCACTATCTCACATGTGTCCTCCAGATGTTCATTTCCTCAAATATATCAATTCATCAATCCAGAAATATTGCATGAGCATTCTAATACATCATTTCACAATTTTTGTCCAGAATTTGTCCTAAAGCTGGACAAATGGTTGGACTAGAAGACCTCCAAAGTCCCTCCAAAGACAATCTTCTGCAACCTGGTCCTTTCTAGAGATGTTGGTATTAGAATTCTCAGAATGTCCTGCCAGCTTGGCCACGTTAGTGGAAAATTTTGGAATTGAACACCTGAAAGGCACGCAATTGGATATACCTATTCTAAGGAGTTTTGAGAGGAAGTCACTTTATTATAGATTTGACTTGGTTAATTTATTTAAACTGTATGGCTGGACCTTTTTTCCAAATTCTGCTTCAGATCTAACTATAGCATAACATTTTTCTTCCTTTGGTATTCCAAACAACCAGGTGTTATAAATTCACTGTACTTAATTTTTTGCTCTCATTAAATTTGCCCTGATAAGAATTGTTTTTCTGTAAAACCACTTTTCTGGTGACTGCAGGAAATTGCAGCTGGCTTTTTAGAATTAGTGGAGCATTCCATCAGTGGAAGACTCCTTGTTGACAAGGGGTATCAAAACTCTGTCCCAGAAGCAGTTCTGGTCATTAATGTTTTTAGCTCTCCCCTTAGAACAGGGGTGTCAAATTGCCAGCCATGGGCCAGATGCATATAGCAAAACTGCACCCACCTCATTGCTGGCAATGCAAAAAAAGTCACAATACATTGTGACACATCATATGACATTGCGAGGGTGACACCCCTGCCTTACAATGCATGTAATGTTCTTAAGCAACAGCTTGGCAGCTTATACTTCAGTCCACATGGTCAGATGGCAAGCTGCCATTTCTGCAAGGTGATCTGGTTTTAACAGAGACAGACAGATCCTTAGACAGAAAAGAGCCAATTGTCCTCCCTTTGACATGCAGCACATCCATCCATTTTTTAAGTAAACTTGGGCCATGACACATTATGATTACAAGCCATAAAATGGCTGTAGAAACAATTATATTGAATGAGTTAGGAGACAGAGATTTTACATGGAGGAGAAATAACTCAGTCCAAGTCTTCAGTTAACAATGTGCAATGTCGTGTGGTCGCACAGAGAGACGGACACTTGAGCTGGGTAGTACTTCTTTATTTGATCAGGAAGGAAGCTGAAGCAAAGGGGTTACCTGGTGTCTCTTTATACCTGCCCAGGTGAATCGCAGCCAATAGATTCAAACCTGGGCTTCCCGCCAGTGCAGGTGGCCAATGGATTTAAACCTTGGCTTCCTGCCAGAGCTGACCATGCCCTGGGGCTGTCAACGACTAGCTCTATTCAGGCTTTCTCGCCAAAAGCAGTTATAGCCTGGAGCTGTCCAGCCCCCTGCTGTGCTGACATTCTGTGTATGCTTTAAGAGCATACACTAGACAATGTTTTATCCATCACTGTGATTACAACAAACCCAAGTTTACTAGTGAGGTGGCTCAGTGGGTTAGGATGCTGAGCTTGTCGATCAAAAGGTTGGCATTGTATTTTAAAACTTTTCAATAAAAAAAAAAAGGTTGGCAGTTTGGCAGGTCGAATCCTGAGTGCCGCGTAACAGAGTGAGCGCCTGTTACTCGTCCCAGCTTCTGCCAACCTAGCAGTTCGGAAGCACGTAAAAATGCAAGTAGAAAAATAGGGACCACTACGGTGGGAAGGTAACAGCATTCCGTGCGCCTTTGGCGTCTAGTCATGCCGGCCACATGACCACAGAGACGTCCTCGGACAAGCGCTGGCTCTTCGGCTTTGAAACGGAGATGAGCACCGGCCCCTAGAGTTGGAAAGGATTAGCACGCAGGTGCGGGGGAACCTTTAACTTTACCTACATTCTGTATATGCTTAGCCATGATTAGCTTAATCATTGTTTGTGGGATCCATCATATCATAATCTCATTTGTAATCTATGATTTACAAATTACAGTGCATAGAACATACTTGCATACTAATAACGTAGCACAATCTGTATTTTCAGCAGGAAGGCTGTAGTCAATTCTTGCTCCTTAACATAGATATCTGCAAACATGTATTTCTTATATTCCACAACAGGCGTGTCCAACCTGGGCCATATGAGTCACATGTGACCCTTGATAGCTAGTAATGTAGCCCCACAAGATAATAAAAAGCAAAGGAAGTTTTTTATTTATATACAATAACTACATTGTACATTTTATTTGTGGCCCAAGACAATTTCTCTTCACACAATGAAGTCCAGACAAGCCAAAAGGTGGGACAATCATGTCCTATACTTTTATCTTCACAGGTTGAATGGATTGAGTTGAAGTCATATTTTAAATACAACTTATGTACTGAATACCTAACCTAACCAAAAAATATTCACTGACCTACACATTAAGTGTTGTTTCTGAACCTTGCAATTACCACAGTCCTTTAAAATGATAAATGAATTTGTTTGACCCTCCATGCATAAAATCAATTATCTCACCTAGCTTAGGAGTCAGGAAGAAATCCACATAACATTTTGATGGACCAAACAAATCAATGATAGATCCTTACAACTGTTTTGTGCTTGTAGATATAATTTCAGCTTATTTAGCACATTCCCAAGGAGTAGATTTTTTTTAAGTCTTTTCTTTCCTAGTAACAAAAGTGCTTGTGAACCAAGAATTGTATTACTTTCTTCATATCCTCTTGATATAGGTTTACTTTTATCAACTCTATCAATAGATCATCTTTACTATATAACAAAACTAGCATACTTTACAATTTTGAAAGGCTAAACATTCTAAGACTCTTCAAAGATTACTGGTGTCCTATTACATGCCACACTAACAGACACCAGAGATACACAAATACTTCTGAGAAGTGCTGAACCCAATTATTAGTAGTCTGCTGTAATGAATCATCAATTCTCATTAACCAAATAATATTTTTAAAGAACCAGCATTTATCCATATGCCTTCCTAGCCATGGCACAGTTACATTTTTATGCCACATTCTCACATATTGCCATTGTCATCTCCAGCCCACAGCTGAGGTAGCTGATCCAGCTTTTTATCAGTATTTTCTTTCTTCTGATAAATACAATTTTGGCCATGGATAAGGTCTAGTACTTTTCACCTACTAGGAGGTCACTGATGTGATCAAGGGAAGAATCTGTCAGACTGGTTACTTTAGGGTATAGCAATCATGCTGTCATTGCTTGAGATAGACCAGGTTAAGAAACAGGCTTCACAAGCAATTCTAGAACCTTACTATACAATACTGACATAAGCTACAGAAACATAATCTTAAAGCCTGAGAATGTTTTGTTTCCTTCCATCTCATACCAAAGAAAGTCATGTGGGATTGCTTTAAGTTTGCTTCCTAATGTTTTCTTCTATTTCCAGGCTTACTTCGTAGTTTGCTAACTACCTTCACATTCTTTCTCTAGTGTCATTTTTGTGATTCTCTAAAAATCCCCCCTTCCATCTTGTTATGGAGAACTATCCTAGTGAACCATTTTGGAAAACAATTCAGGATCTGTCAGATATACCTTGCTGGTTCTGTCTCCAGTGAGACAGTGGGTGCTTTACAGGTTTTCCACTGCTTTTGCCAATGTATGTTTTGTGTGGTTTTATTTTTTACTTTTTATAATATTGCTGGGGGAAATTGTGACATTTATCAAAGGCAAAGTCCACTATCAATTACTGCCTCCTGCTTCCTGCATGGCTCTCTTCCATGTCTTCTTTCAGAAAAGCATTAGGTCTATGTTCAGAAGTAGTCCAAGTGATGGGTCAAAAGTGGGAAGTTGCTGGCCATTGTAAGCATCTTCTTACATTTGTCCAAACCCACCATGTAAGAGAGAATGATTAATGTTGACAAACTTTGCTGAGAGGGGAAATAAGGTCAGAAGAATCTAACATTTTCTTTCATTAGCTTAATCTGAATTAAAACACTAAGAGCAGAAATGCAATCATTAGTCTTGTTACGGTTAGGCACAAACAATCAGATGCATACATGTGGAGATCAAACTAGCTACTTTAATAAAGGAAATAAGCTCTCCAACCTGGCAGCTTTCTCCTGGGAAAGACTAGATAAGGCTCAAAGGCATTTTTTTTTTCAGATCTTGCCCTCTTGTGCTTATGTAATGAGTCCAGACTAATTCCCTGCTCGACCCATCCTCCCAACTGCTTGCCAACAGTTATTGTGCAGATTAGAGCTCAGCAATCAGACTAGCAAAGGTTTTGCCAGCACTTTTTGCTGCCAATTCAAGGACACTTTAATGATTAGTACACTATTCTCACACTTGCTATATGGTATCAGCGATGGGACTTGAAGTCATTTCTCTATATGGGGACCAGAAAAATGTCTCTTTCCCAAAAAAAGAGATAACCAATTAATATAGCAGCAAAAAGTTCTATTGTTGAGGAAAAAAGAGGACAGCTTTTATGCTTCAAAAGCTGCATAGTAATTTAAATCTTATAAGAAGATTAAGGCCTAACTAAAAACCAAAGACCTTTTTTCAATATTATAGTAATAAACTTTCCTTATCTTGGTACAAAACATCATTATCCCCATGCAATTAGAGTTCACTTATTACTTCTGGTTTAACTATATACATAATCTCATCTCCAATTTATTTTAATATATCAAAATCCTTTTCATCAGAAATTATTTCCACAAACCAAGGATTAACTGTAAAATCTATAGCTCTTTCCAGTTGTGATCCAGCACAGGCAATATGCAATCAAAAACAAAAACTTATTCTGTTTTTTTTAAAGAATTGCATAATGTTGACAATTTGGTATCCCATTGATTAACACTATGTCAAGTTTAGTCTCGAAATGGATTTGACGTTTTTCAGGGGCAAGCTTCATTTTTTAATGAATGTATCTAAATTAAAATCTTATTCTATTTAAATAGGAACTCTTGGGCCTTTGAATCAATCACTCTTGAAGTTTACTCTTTCCTAGCCAGCTATTATAACTTCTAGACTGTTTAATGAAATTGCTAATTAATGTCTGTCAATTGTACAACAATTCCCACTCCCCATCCTTTTGGAACCCTGCAGGATTTCACACTTCACGTATTGAAATTTCTTGCATTCAGCTCATATCACCATAAACAGAGCAGATGAATTTTATATGGAATGCTGTCTAAAGTATCCATTAATGCTGGAACTTTAATTTCACACATTAAATAACATCTAGCTATATTTTTATCCCTATTGTGCCATTTTATTTTATTCAAGAATTGTTAAAATATTCTTATGAATAGGTGTTGCTCAATATAAGAGGTCCTTTACTTATATTGTAGTTATCCATCAGCTACTTAATTACATTGGCTACCATAATATTTGAGAAACAGAGAGTTATAGCACAAGAAAATGTGTGCACCTGTAGTAGGAGGTAGCTTTCACTCTAGCATACTATTGCAGGAATTCTGGCAGTGTCTCCTTCCAATGATCCAAAATCAGGGGAAGGGTTTTCTGCAACCAGTAGAAAGAAGTTGATTGGCTGGTTGAGTTTTTCATCATTGGAGAAGAATGTATATTAATGCACAGGTCTCTTCTCTCTTCTGTTGGGAGGGGAAAAAAATCTTGTTAACAGGCTGATTTGTCAGCCAGGCTCCATATCTTTACCTTCATATAGAGCAGGGGTGTCAAACTCGCAATGTCACATGACATGTCACAACATATCATGACTTTTCTTCCATTGTCAGTAATGAGGTGGGCACGGTTTCATCATGATGCATCCAGCCCACGGGCTGGCAGTTTGACACCCCTGATATACAGTATTAAAAACAAAAGGTGTGTATTACATATTGAATTAGCAAACTGGATCCACTCACTGTTGCAAATGGCTTGCACCATGAAGTTGTTGTGCAGTATGACACATAGAGAAGGACCTCTGTATCAGATTCCATGGAACAGGTAAAGCTGGTATGAAAGTATTAACTCATGTGTCACAATAATCCCCAAGAGTCTTAGACCGAAGTCCTTTAGGGTATTAGAGGACATAAGACCAACATTTTGAATTCTGCTTCAAAAGAAACCAATGCAATTTTTCCAGGATTTTGTATTTGATTCTGCTTGCAAATTGCATTCTTGAACTACTGTAATTTCCAAAGCCTCTGCAAAGACAGATCCAAGAGAGTATCTTGTGACAATCCAGGTTCTACATAGGAATGTCATGTGTCTTAGCCAGGTTTGAGTCTGTCATAAATGAATGTAATCTATTAACAAACAAGGTAGTTAAAGTTATTATTGACTACAGCTGCCACCTGAATCTCTAAATGCCAAATATAATCAAAAAGCATTTTGATTCTTAGCACAATACCATTAGAATTGACCTTTGCAGCCAGCAGTTTTCTGCATCTGTAAACTGAATAATAAAGGCAATAGAAATATAAGCAGGAAAGTAAGTGAGCTCTTCTTTCTGTTGCCTTTTCTTGTTTAAAAGGTTTCCTTTACATACCTACATATAACATGCCTCTTATGGGTTACATTGATACAATATTTTCAAGGTTCTCATTCTTTTCTCTCAATTCAGCTCTCTTTCTCTTCTAAATTTTTCCTAGCACCTATAAGTCGATATTTATCTGACTTGCAGTTTCTGCAGAACAGAAGATAGAACAAGAGATTCTTAGCTGTGTATAAGGTAACTCTGAGGTGTCAGTACAAAACAAATATAATCCAGAAATCTATCAGAAAAAGAATATTCATGGAGGTATTAAGTGGAAAGGGAGAGAAAGATCAGAAAATTGAAGAAAAACCTAACCAAATGAGTATGCTTGTGAAATAATGCACCACAGGGGTCATTCTATGTAATAGGAGCAAATCTAATTTATTCCAACAATTTAACAAAATGGTACTCCCCCTTTTTTAAAAAAAACATTATTTATAAGAAATCTGGTATTTTGCATATCAGTTAGCTTATACATTTTATAGATTCACTTTCTATTTATTTCACTAAAAATCAAACCTCTGGTATAATCTTGAAAATTAAATTCACATAAAAAGCTTGAAGGGAGGAAAAGAAGAAAATAAGTTCTCTACTGTTGTGGTACATTATGAACTGAGATCCACCAAGTGAGTGATCAGACTACATTCCACGTGTGACCCCAAAAGAGTTTTCCACTCCATCAAATTGATCTAATATCTCCTGATAAATTTGTTATCAGATGGATAAGCCCCACTATGTGTAAGCTGATCATTGTTGTTACTTGAAGCAGGGCTTTTCAACCAGTTGGTATGGGTACCACCTGTGGTACATTGGCACCTGGCGGGTGGTACGTGAACATCCTAGAAAAGTAGTAGCGGGGGAGGGGAATGAGCTGAACCGGTGGCAGCACCACACAAGCCGGAGCGAGAGACAGCTGGAGCTGCAGGGCTGTCAGGGCTCAGCGGAAGCGCCAGGATCAGCGCCAGGATCCAGCTGGAGCTCAGTGCTAATCCTGGTGCTTCTGAGCCCAGAAGAAGCACCGATCAGCTGGAATGTTGCAGCATCTTCAGGGTCTTGTGATTTACATTCAGATGCTTGGCAACTGATTCATATTTATGACAGTCACAGTGTCCCAGGGTCATGTGAAGTGACCAAAACCTGCTGCAACCACCCAGCAGAGGGGGGGGGGAAATAAAAACCAAACACCCACCCCCACCCCACCCCCGCTGCCAATCCTCAACAGAAATGCTAACAACAATGAAAACCTCGGACAGGAGGAAGAGTGCCACTGGGCGGGCAGGCAGGTGTCTTGCTCGGCTGTGGCTTGGGGGGGGCTTTTTCAGTGCCATTGTAACTTTGAACAGTCACTAAGCAAACTGTTGTAAGTGGAGGACTACCTGTACTTCAACACTTTTTTCCTTTTTTGGGGGGGGTCATCAAGTTTTTGACACCTTGCTAGGTGACTGGTAGTACTCGGATGTTGCCATATCCTAAAAGTGGTGCAATGGATGAAAAAGTTGAAAAGCCCTGACTTATAGAATACTGTATGAGCCTTAGCCTTAACTATATCAAAACCAAACTAAGATAAAGAAGAATAGATATTGACAGCTAGAAAGATCGATCATGTGTGCTCTAGGGGTTTATTTAGATACTAAATTCTTCCATTTCTGTTGGGCCAGATATTTCAGATTAATTCATCTAAAAATAGATGACTTTTGCCATTGCCACAATTTAATATTTTACCAACTTCTGTCTTTGAAGGAAAATGTAAGAGCACTCTTATATAAGAGCTTTACTTATATAGAATACTTATTCTACATAAGACATAAAATGTTGAGAACATAGCCTATTTTTTTAGCACTATCCCTTATACAGAGATAACTGTGCACACTATTTAACATTACGAATTATCCAAGGCATTCAGACTCATTTTATCTTTGGCATCTACTATGTAATAGAAATGAGACAGTCTCCCTGAATCCCTCTAAATATGATTATATGCCTATAAATATTGAAAGAGGATAACTAATTGTCAATTTATCTAATATGTATTCCAGGATTTTATATTATTAGTTGTATTTACATACACTATTTTTACATACAATATTACTTTTAATATGCAAAGAAGTTTGTTGAGCTTTTGCTTTTTTTAGAATACTTAGAAGAAACAAGAAGAACTTCTCCCACCATCGATTTTCTTAAAATTTTTCAAAATTATAATCACACTCGTTTTCTTTTTACATTGTTTTTGCAGTTAACCATAGACATAGACTCCAGGCAGAAATGTGTGTGAGAGAGAGGAGGGGGGGAGAAAGATTATGTGCTATCTTCTTTTTTGATATTGGAATATAAATTGACCTCTTCTAATTTGTTTGGCTACTGTATTTTTCTCCAAATTTACAGCATAGCTTCTTCAGAATCATTACTGACTCTTCTACGTAGTTCAGTGCAACACTTGTTTTGCAGCTGTCCTTCGCAGCACTCTTTTCTAACCTTGGTGGAGCAGTGGGCTAATGCCTCCTTAAGTAACACCAGCTGCCTGCAATTAGTGCAGGTTCGCATCCCACCAGGCTCAAGGTTGACTCAGCCTTCCATCCTTCCGAGGTAGGTAAAATGAGGACCCAGATTGTTGGGGGCAATTAAGCTGACTTTGTAATAATGCCGCTTGGGGTGTGTGTGAAAGCCCTAATAAGCAGGCATAGACATAGAATGAAGGCTACTGCTAAGCTTGTAAGCCGCCCTGAGTCTTCGGAGAAGGGCGGGATATAAATGGAATTAAAATTAAAAAAAATAAACTGTGAAACTGTGCTATCTGTACACAAATTACTAGTCTACAAGGACAGATTATTCATCTAGGGTCTGTAATCTGCGCTCTTCAGGCAGAAATCAGGTGATCAGTTCAGTCCTCCTACTCTACTGAGCCTCCACGCTATCAACCCCCTCTACCACAAAGATCCTGCAGGAGAAGGGCAGTGTGGACAACCGTGGGATCTGGCAGGGTGAGAGCTGTGAACCATAAACCCAAAGCTTTAGCTGTGTCCCTGCATAACAGATACAGTGCCCTTGCTGACCTTAACAGGGACATTAAGGAAAAAGTCAAGGTAATTGTGATGATAACTCAAATAAGCAGGGGACCATGGTCCGAGATGAACTTGTTTCTGACAGGGAGAAGTGCAAATCAGGTATTACACATCAGTCATGCAAGAAAAGAAAGGTACCCAAAAAGAGAAGCCACCTTCTGGTTGGTGATTCAATTATAAGGGATGTAAATTTAGGAAAGGATACAGAGGTTTCAAAAGAGGTCAGGTGTCTTCCAGGTGGTATTGCCAGTAGGGACAAGAAACATATTTTCAACATAGTCAACAATGCCAGCAAAGACCGGGATGTGGATGCCATTGTACATCTTGGCACTAACGATCTGTCCCAAAATGATGTACTCTCTGTGCAGAATGATTTCCAGAGCTTGGGGCAGGAACTCAGCAGAATAGGCTGTAGGCTCACTTTTTCAGAGGTCTTACCAGTGTATAAGGAGCAAAATGGAAAAGGCCAGCGTATAGCAGAATTTAATATGTGGCTAAAGGAGTGGTGTAAAGGAGAAGGCTTTGGTTATATTAGTCATGATGTCTGTAGCTGGTCCAATGAAAAAATGTACAAAAGAGATGGTCTGCATCCATCCAAGAAAGGGACTGAGTTACTTGGCAATAAATTGACAGCTTTCCTGGAGGAATATTTAAACTAAACAACGGGGACAGTGAGTTACCATATTTTCCGGCGTATAAGACGACTTTTTAACCCATGAAAATCGTCTCAAAAGTTGGGGGTCGTCTTATACGCCGGAAAATACTATTCACCTCTCTGATCTGCAGTCCCTGGCAACGCACTCTGAAGCTGCCTCCCAGCCAGCATGTCGCCGCCAAACTTCCCAGCCCACACCGCGTCTAGGTACATTGCAGCCTGGATGGGTCCGGTCCCGGTCAAGGATGCGCGGAGCCCGCTGGCACCAGGCGAGACCCGGCAGAGTTGTCCTGCGTGTGTGCGTGCTGGCCAGCTGCCAGGAGATCTCCATGGCGGCGTCGGATGGTCAGAGGAAGCAGCCGACGCGCGGAAGGCAGGCTCATGATGAGTCGAGGTGGGCCTGTGTCTGTGGCGTGCAGGGATGGCGGGGGTGGCTCCCGTAGCAAGGGAGGCGCGTCCATGGGGAGATGGGTGAGGCCCGTGCAGCGTGCTGCGAAGAGGGGCCTCGCTGAATGTCGCGCCCATAGGCCGCGACAGACAGTAGGAAGGGAGCACCTTTGCTCCTGCCGAGGCACCGCCTGACCCGCGCCGACCGGAAGAATCGCTTGCCTGGTCACGGAGTGCGGAACAGCGGTACTTGGCACCCCTCTTGCCCGCAGACCATGCAGCGGCCCTCGCCAGCCGGCCTCGGCATGGCCGCCCCAAGCCCGGCTCTCTAGCGCGTCTTCCGGGCCCGCCTGGCCAACCGTCTCCTGGGCGGGGCTTGGCTCCAGACGCGGCGGCTGCTCCGTCTGCAAATGCTATCTCAAAGCCGAATCGCGCTTGGCCATGCAGGCTGCTGAAAGGCGGGGACTCAGAGTTCCCATGGTGGTTGCGGCTTCTGGCGTGCTGTTTGCAGAGTCTGGCCTGGAAGAGCGCATGGCTTTGCACTATTTGCATCAGACGGGGGTGAATCTGAATCGGGCTTGTGTCGGACACTTGGCAACTGGCATGTAAGTATTTTCCGGCGTATAAGACGAAAAATCTTGAAAATCTTCTCAAAAGTCAGGGGTCATCTTATACGCCGGGTCGTCTTATACGCCGGAAAATACGGTAATTGATACAGAACATCACTGTCCCCGGCAATCTAAGAAAATAGGGAAACTCAGGCACCACACAAGTTATGTAGCAAGTAAACACAGGGTCAGTCATAAAGGACTCAAATGTCTATACACCAATGCACAGAGTATGAACAGTAAGCAGGGTGAACTAGAAATTCAGGTAAATGAGGGCGGATAATATTGTTGCCATTACGGAAACATGGTGGGATGAAACCCACAAATGGAACACACAGCTAGAGGGATTTAAATTATTTAAAAGAAACAGACTAAACAAAAGAGGAGGTGGAGTTGCTCTATATATAAGAAATAACTTTACAGAAAGAGAGCACAATGATGAAAACTGTAAACTTGAATAAATTTGGGTCAATATAAAAGTGGAAAAAAATGACATTGCCATAGGTGTATACTATAGGCCGCCCAACCAAGCAGAGGAAATAGATGAACTTTTTGCTAGTCAGTTAACTAAGGTATGTAGGAAGCGCATCACAATAGTAATGGGGCACTTTAATTACCCTGATATCAATTGGGAGACAAATTCTGCACCAAGTGGAAGATCTAACAGATTCCTGACAAACCTAGCAGACAACTTTCTCTCCCAAAAAGTAGAGAAGGGAACTAGGGGATTAGCCATATTGGATTTAATTCTCACTAACAGAGATGAAATGATAGAA
The DNA here is from genome assembly GCF_947247035.1 of Vipera ursinii. Classification (NCBI taxonomy): domain Eukaryota; kingdom Metazoa; phylum Chordata; class Lepidosauria; order Squamata; family Viperidae; genus Vipera; species Vipera ursinii. The sequence goes on from NC_139517.1 coordinate 77,855,478, forward strand.
AGTGTCGAAGCCACAGAACCTTGGGGGGAAGTGATCATGCAATATTGGAATTCAACATTATGGAAGCACAAGCAATAGAATACAGCCAAACTAAAGTCTTGGACTTTAAAAGAGCTAATTTCAATAAACTTATAGAGACCTTGGGAAGAATTCCATGGATGAGAATCCTAAAGGGGAAAACAACTCAAGAAGCTTGGGAAATTTTGAAAAGTGAGATAATAAAGGCCCAGTCTAGCACAATACCAACAAAGAAGAAAAATAACAGCTTTCAAAAGAAACCAGCATGGCTGCATAAAGAACTCTCTGATAAACTGAAAGATAAAAAGGACAAGTATAAGAAGTGGAAAGAGGGGCACATAACTAAGGCAGAATAACAGCAAACAGCCCATGCCTGCAAAGATGAAGTGAGGGAAGCTAAGGCTCAAAATGAACTAAGGCTTGCGACCAAAGTCAAAAATATATAAAAAAAAAGCTTCTTTCAACATATAAGAAACAAGAAAAAAGTTAAGGAAATTATTGGTCCATTAGTTGGGGAAAGTGGCAAGAAGGTGACAAGCAACAGGGAGAAAGCAGAACTATTTAACTCATTGTTTGCATCTGTCTTTACACAAAGGGAAAAAACAGTCCAACCTACCAAAACCAGTGCCATAAAAAACAGAATAGAAATGCAAGTTAAGATAGGCAAGAAAATGGTACCGTAAGTGAGCACCTGTCCAGCCTAGACGAGTTCAATTCATCAGGACCAGATGGATTACACCCCAAGGTTCTCAAGGAACTGGCAGACGTGATCTCAGAACCACTGAACTATATTTTTCAAAGATTCTGGAGCACTGGGGAACTACCAGAGGACTGGAAGAGAGCTGATGTAGTTCCCATATTCAAAAAAGGGGAAAAAACCAGATCCAGGAAACTACAGACCTATCAGCCTGACCTCAATACCTGGGAAGATTCTGGAAAAGATAATCAAACAACAAATCAGTGAACACCTTGATGCGAACAAAGTTATCACTAAAAGCCAACATGGGTTTGTCAAAAACAGATCATGCCAGACAAACCTTATTGCATTCTTTGACCAAGTGACAAAATTAGTGGACCAGAGGAATGCTGTAGATATAATTTACTTGGACTTCAGTAAGGCATTTGATAAAGTAGATCACAACCTACTACTTGATAAGATAGAAAAATGTGGGTAAGATAGCATCACCACCAGATGGATTTGTAGCTGGCTGACAGGCCATACTCAGTGTGTGGTCCTCAATGGAACTGCATCTACATGGAAGGAAGTGTGTAGTGGGGTGCCCCAGGGCTCTGTTCTGGGCCCAGTGCTCTTCAACATCTTCATCAACGATTTGGATGAGGGGATAGATGGGGAACTCATCAAATTTGCAGACGACACCAAGTTGGCAGGAATAGCCAATACTCCAGAAGATAGGCTTAAGATACAGGAGTATCTGGACAGACTCGCACACTGAGCACTACCTAACAAAATGAAATTCAATTGTGAAAAAAGTAAGGTTCTACATTTAGGCAGGAAAAATCAAATGCACAGGTATAGTATAGGTGGTACCTTGCTCGATAGTAGTAACTATGAGAGAGATCTCGGAGTCCTAGTGGACAATCACTTAAATATGAGCCAGCAGTGTGCTGCAGCTGCCAAAAAAGCCAACACAGTGCTAGGCTGCATTAACAGAGGGATAGAATCAAGATCACGTGAAGTACTAATACCACTTTACAATGCCTTGGTAAGGCCACACCTGGAATACTGCATCCAGTTTTGGTCACCATGATGTAAAAAAGATGTCGAGAGTCTAGAAAGAGTACAGAGAAGAGCAACAAAGATGATTGGGGGACTGGAGGCTAAAACATATAGGGAACGGTTGCTGGAATTGGGTATGTGTAGTTTAATGAAGAGAAGGGTGAGGGGTGACATGATAGCAGTGTTCCAATATCTCAGGGAATGCCACAAAGAAGAGGGAGTCAAGCTATTCTCCAAAGCACCTGAAAGGAGGACAAGAAGCAACGGATGGAAACTAGTCAAGGAGAGAAGCAACCTAGAACTAAGGAGAAACTTCCTGGCAGTTAGAACAACTAACCAGTGGAACAACCTGCCTCCAGAAGTGATGAATGCTCCAACACTGGAAGTTTTTAAGAAGAGACTGGCCAGCCATTTGTCTGAAATGGTATAAGGTTTCCTGCCTGAGCAGGGGGTTGGACTAGATGACCTCCAAGGTGCCTTCCAACTTCAACTTCTTCTTCTTCTTCTTCTTCTTCTTCTTCTTCTTCTTCTTCTTCTTCTTCTTCTTCTTCTTCTTCTTCTTCTTCTTCTTCTTCTTCTTATTATTATTATTATTATTATTATTATTATTATTATTATTTGTCTTACTTCAGTGGGAATATTCCATGCATGGCTGTAACTTTCTGACTTGTATTAGGATATGAACTAAATTTATCTTCTAGATTAAAAATTCTCATGTGTGGAATATTATATAAAGTATCTTGGATGTTGATATGACTACTGCATAACATTTTAGCATGCACCTCCTTTGAGTTCCTTTGAATTGGTTATAGTTCGTCATTTAGCATATTAATTTCCTTTTTCCCCCATGTCTATTTCCATCTTGAGTGTTTTCACAGATTTTAGCTAGCCAGTCTGAGCATTATTGTTACTATTTGTAATTAAAATTTTCTCTGATTCAAGATTGATTCCTATATTGTTGCTCGTGTAGGTTTTTTGTTACTTTGCAATTACCATTGTTCCCAGATGTTTTCCTATCTCCAAATCCACCACAAGTATGGATTCTTAATTGCAGGTATTCAGCTGCTCTTTCTCAAACCTTAAGAGTTCAACATTTGCCTTTTCAAGTACGAAATTAATATCTTGAATCAAAAATGATCATTGTTTGATTATCATGTCATTTTTAGCATTGCAAAATATTATATTAGCAAATCGTAAGCTACAAGGTGATTTTTACCTTCATAATTCTGTTTCAAGTAAATAGGGGTGTGAATTATGTAAAGCAACTTTATATCTAATAACCACAGAAGTTTAACAGGCAATGTTTCCTTGGACAGGTGAACCAATCTGTACTTGTTGAATTGTAACCTAATACCCCATCACAAAAAATGTCCATCCAATATTATCTAGTTTAGCAATGAGAATAAAAGCTGTTTAGTTGCAATGGAAAAAAAATAGCAATTACGGTATAATTTCTGTGAGCTTTGGATGCTGCTTTTGCATCCAGTAAAATACTAAGCATATTTTAAACACAAATGTTTGATTACCAAAATTATTAAAAAATCATTAGCTTTATATTTTCAGTTTCCTTCACTAAGTCAATAATTTGTTTTCTTAAAGAATATTTATTTTTTTTACAAAATAGATACTTGGAATTTCTGCTGTAAATCGATGCATGTTTCTGTACAAAGTTTGCAAATCTTTTATCTTTCTTCTTTTTCAGGCTAAAGATCATTTTTATGTCTATGAGTTCAGATTTGTTCAGGCTGTTTTATTCATCATCTATAATAGTATTCTAGGAGCAGCTATTGTTTTTTATAAAAATGTCATACATCTTCTTCAATATGTGCAGCACAGCCATGCAAGAGATTACACTATGGAGAGAATGTTAACCTTAGATCAGGTGATAAGACGTTCAAATCCCCTACTCATAAGTCTCACGGATCATGCAGTTCTATATATGTCTAATTAGAAATAACCTCCATTCTGTTCACTTGGACTTATTCCCAAGGAAACACACACAGGATTGCAGCCTGAGGAATTGTGGACCAACTGTAATGTATTGGGATTTTACTTGTACTGATTCACGTGTCTGTTTGAATGCTGCTTAAAGGTTGCTCAATGGTGTGTCTGTGTAATGGTCACTGACTAATCCAGACTTCTTGTCTCCAAGAAGATCATTGGGTGGGAATAGGTTCCTTTAAACCTATTGGCCGCCACCTATTTGCCAACCATATAAGTAGCTGTGCACCAGCCACTGTTTCAGTTCTTTTCTGCTTGACTCCAATAAAGCATATTCCTGTTTGCAACCTTCAGTCTCGCTTATTGCCTGCAAAGAACTGACTACACAACACTGGTGACAAAGGTGGAATGCTGCTTCTTCGTAAGAGCCTGAAGTCACTAGGGGGTGAGACCAGCACAGCACCTGGTAGGGACGTTCCCCCCCCTCAGTCTGCCTAGCAAGCCACGCTGGAGATTACCCCGCCCTGAGGACCAGTCCCAGGGCCTATGAAGAAGCCAGCAGCATGAGGCAACGCGAGACACAAGCTGCAAAGACTTCTCACCATGTCAAAGGTCGGAAAGCTCGAAGAATTTGATGTTACGCACCCGGAGAGATGGTTGTCCTACATTTCGAGGGTGGAGAACTACCTCTGGGCAAATCAAGTTGCCAAAGATGGCCTGAAGGCCACAACACTCCTCTGTGTGTGCGGGTCTGCAAAGTTCGATATCGCTGAGAACTTGGTCGCACTGGCCCAGCTGGAGTCTGTAACTTACATAGATCTGAAGAAACAGCTCGGTGACCATTTTCAACCAAAGCTGTCGGTGATAGCATAAAAGCATGCCTTCGAACAGAGAGAACAACCTGGCGAGATGGCTACAGAATTCATTGCGGCGTTGAGACGTCTTTGTCAGTTCACAAACTTGGAAGAAAGACTTCGAGAACCGTCTTGTCTGTGGACTCAGGAGCAGATAGCTCCAACAAAAACTTCGCGAAGGAGACTCTCTCACTCCAAGAAGCTTTTAAAGAAGTTGTAGTGGACAAAGCTGCCAGCGGGGCTGTGAAGACGTTGCGGCCATCCAAAAGCACTCCACATGAAGAAGCTGTTCACCACAAGGACGCCGAGCAATGAGAAGATGTCAACTCTGACCATGAAGTCGACAAGATTCAATGGCACCAAGACAAGGAACAGAGGCCCCCTTACAAGGCAGTTCCCTTCCTTCGATGTTTGGGCTGTGGCGGCCGCCACCAAAGAGTGGACTGCAGATTCAGGACAGCCATGTGTCAGGCCTGTGGAAAATCCAGCCACATCACAGCTGTCTGTAGAGGTCGTCAGAAGGACCGCCAACCGGACGAGCCGTTCAGGAGAGGTACCAGGGTCCTAGGGCAACATAAGTAGGGTTCTGCTCCAGCCACAGGAGTGTCTGCCACACGAGAGCTCACCGTCCCCTTAAACAAAAACTTCGGCTTCATGTCAAGCTGCAAGGTGTTCCTTGCAGGATGGAACTGGACACTGGTTCAGCTGTGTCCATTATTTCCCTTGAAACCTTCCAGTTCATGTGCAGCTTTCAGCTCATAAATGCTGCATTCTATGGGGGAGCAGAGTTATTGTCCCCAGTTCATTAAGGCACCATGTGCTCCAGTCTCTGCATGAGGGCCATCTGGGTATCGTCTGGATAAAGGCACTGGCGTGGAGCTACCTATGGTGGCCAAGGTTAGTTAAGGCTATTGAGGCCTAAATATACGGGTGTTACACATGTCAACAGTCCAGACAGAGATGCCACAGGCCCCTGTCCACCGATGGGAGGAGACTCATACACCGTGGTCAAGGATTCACATTGATTTCGCTGGACCCTTTTAGGGAGAGCTGTTTTTGATAGTGGTCAACAGCCACTCTAAATGGTTGGAAGTAATTCCTATACCCACTATGACTACTGCTAGGACCATCCAGATGTTTAGGAAGCTTTTTGCTACACATGCTGGACGTCTTAATCTCGGACAACGGGACCCAGTTCACTGTGTCAGAATTTCAGGCTTTGTTGAGGGCCAACCTCATAAGGCATGCAACGTTGGCTCCTTTTCACCCTTCGACTAATGGGCAGGCTGAATGCATGGTACATACGATGAAAGAGTCACTCAAATGCATTGTTTCAGGGGATTGGCACCATAGGCTGGTTGATTTCTTGCTATGCCAGCACACTACGCCATGCACAGCAACGGGCAAAAGCCTAGCACAGCTTTGCTGGGGAAGAAGATTGATCACGAAACTGGACAGATTGCATCCTGACTGAGTAGCAGCAGACATCGCATGCCCAAAGGCACCAAGAGGGTTGCAAGTAGGTAATGGGGTGTGGGCCCAGAACTACAGGCATGGGAACTTGTGGGTGTCCAGAAAAATTGTTAAGGTTTCTGGACCCCTCTCCTATGAGGTGGTCCTGGATGGGGGGCGAGTCATTCGCCGACATATTGATCAGCTGTGATGGCATTTTGCTGAATGGCCACTAAATGAGGACTCCCCAGAGGGTCCACAACAAGACCTGGCAGCCAGCAGTCTAAGAGAGCAGTTCACATGCTCTAAGGACTCATCCAGTCATTACAACGGGGAGGTGGCCATAGATGGACACAGTCTGGAAGTGCAACTTGGGTCTCCAGATGGGGAAGGACAATCCGAACAGGGCAGCAGCTCCGCTGACCCAGTTACCACACTGGACTTTAGTTTGGGATGACCAAGAATGGCCAGCCAAAGGAACTCGAGTCAATTTGACTCACGTGAACCCAAGAGTCCTGTCTACCCAGCCCGGCAGGCGAGCAGGTAGACCGGGAGTTGCCCAGAACTCCCAGGCATTCTGAGCAGCCATGTAGACCACCAAAATATCTTCAAGATTATGTTATTAAATAATGTGTGTACATTCTAGGGGGAGGGGTGTAATGTATTGGGATTTTACTTGTACTGATTCATGTGTCTGTTTGAATGCTACTTAAAGGTTGCTCAATGGTGCGTCTGTGTAACGGTCGCTGACTAAGCCAGACTTCTTATCTTCAAGATCATTGATTGATTTGGGGTGGGAATGGGTTCCTTTAAATCTATTGGCTGCTGCCTAGTGGCCAACCATATAAGTAGCTGCGCAGCAGCCACTGTTTCAGTTCTGTTCTGCTTGACTCTAATAAAGCATGTTCCTGTTTGCAACCTTCAGTCTTGCTTATTGCCTGCAAAGAATTGGCTACACAATACCAACTATTATTTATCTTTTTATCAACCAAACTGTTATTAATATCTTAGAATGGAGAAAGTCCATATGCCATTATAAGAGTCCTGGGTTAAAAATGTGCTAAAGATGAATGTATGTATGTATGTATGAATGTATGTATGTATGTATGTATGTATGTATGTATATTGTTTCTTCTATAAGCCAATTATGGGTTAAGTATTGATTTCACATTGTACATCATGGAAATTCTACTATGTCCAAATAATGAACACTTATTTAAAGATGAAAAGCACAGCCTGAAAGCACACACTCCCAGAAAGTATTAATACAAGTAATAGCATCATAATAAAAAAGATGTCATATAGCATGATACCTATTAGATAGCTACAAAGAGATAAACCCAACTCTTTGCTGATATCCAATGGTCATCTGTATTTCTGCAGTTTAAATGTGGAGGTCCTTTCTCTATTGCAGCACACACATACAAGTTGTTTTTCCAGTTGAGTTCTTCCTAGTTAATTATAATTTAGTAGTTTTATAACACGTTAGTTAAAATAATATCCAAAACGTTTTTTATTTCTTCCCTATTTGGCCACTTTAAAGTGCAGTGAACATGCCCCTGTCTTCTGATCATTTATATTACCTTTATGGTCATTTTGACTTGGTCTGAGGTGAAACCTAATATCTGTGGAGATAAATAGCATTGTAATGTCTGACTGGTATCTTCTGAAGTATTTGTTGAAATGGGACAACATCATAAAAGTTGATGTGGGTGGCTTCCAGTTTGCGCACACGGCGCTTGCAACATGCAGGAAGAGTCCGCTCCCTGCCGTCCAATCTTTCTTTCTTGAAGGAACCTGGAAAGGGTCAAAAGTTGCCCTGGAGGAGCGATCACTGTGAGGAGGCCCTCCTTGTGATTGTGGAAGGGCACCAGCCCTCCGCTTGAATCTGGAGTAGCTCCTTTGGCCCGAAGAAGAAGAGATTGGCCATTAAGATGGCCAATCATTAAGCCGCTCCCTGCCGAAAGCCCAAAGCACTACCTAGCACTAAGAAGCAATCTGGAGGACCTTGGTGAGACTTTACCTTTCTTATTCCCCTAACCATTTTACTGTGGGACTTTTCCGAAAATTTCCTCCCCCTCCTTTGAAAGAACGGTGATTGTATACTTGGGGAACAAATTTTTAAAGCCTTAAAGCCTTAAAATAAATCAAGTGACTAAGCAAAGAAATCAAGCAATCTTATTTGTACTTATCAAAAAGCTTCTATTTTTGTGGGGATCTACTACCCTATTTTCTGTTTAAACTGTGAATTAAGGAAAAAAAGAATGGACTAATTGTAGAAAAGCTTTATATTAATTTGGGAAAAAAACTTTACATCTTATTCTATATGCTATTAATGACATCTTGTGGCAAAACTTGGTATAGCAAGTAAACTTTTTTCCTATTGTGAGAGCTGACTGAATAACAGAGCTGTCCTTGACATTATTTTCAAGATAAGAGTGGGAACATCTGGCACTGAAAACAACTCTTAGGAATATTGGAGGTGGATAGTCTTATTAAAATAGCCTTCATGGAAGACTTAGCTGTAAACACCAACAAAATGGATGAATATATCCCACCACTTAATTACAAACTGATACTGGACACAAACTTGGCAATAACTGAGCAAATTAAAGCCAAACTGCAAGATAAATCTGACAACTTAAAGCCACCAAATCAATCTTTGATCTTAAATGATGAACTGACAATCCAAAAACAAACAGAAGAAGTGGAAACTAACATTAAAATAGGAGACTTCAAAAAACAAGAAATGTGATTTACAGGCAACCTTGAAGTCCAAACTTCAACTTTAACTACAAAACCTACAACTCAAAAAATAATAGCACCCAAAGAAAAAAACATTGAGAATGAAGATATTAAAGGCCTTCAAATACAGTATGTTGAGGATTCAGCTAATCAAATGATAACCATAACACCAGCTACTACTTTTTACCTAAGCCAGATAGAATTGGAAGAACAAAAAGACCAGACTGAACTAATGACAAGTATATTACATCAAACATCAAAAACTGAGCTATTAAAGCAACACTTCAATGATTACAAAGGGGACACTTTCTTTGCAAAACTGGTATGTGGATGCTCTCCCTGGATCCAAATAAGGGGTGTAGGAAGAAAGGGAGATACATTTGAGAATTTAAAGGCACCAATATGGAAGCCTGATTGGCACAAAAAGAAGGCGAGAGTTAGATTTAAAAAAATAAACTTGTCTCCTTGTTGGGATTTGCAAAGATAGAGCTTAATTTTTTTTTTAAATGGATTAAGGGGAATCTCTAAAAATGTAATCTGATCTTATACTTAGGTTTTAGATCTTTAAGGGAAAACAAAATTAAGCTTCTACAAGAAAACTCTGAACTATATTATACAATCTGGAATGCTATAACAAAAGATAGTATTTTAATAATTGATGTACGGTTAAGATGACGTATAGCATATATTAGTTGTAATGATATTGATAAAAATTCATCTTATATTTAATTCTTAAAGGAAAGTTGGCTATTAGAATTGATGTATATTATAGAATTTGCAAAGGTATAACAAATCATATTTTTCTAATAATTGGTGAATTGTTAAGATGATAAATAGACTTTACTGGTAAAAATAAGAATGTTTTGAAATGAACAATCTAAGTTTTGTAGAAAGGATAATTACTCTTTATTGAAATAGGCAAATGTGGGTTACCCAAAAATTAAGTTTTCTTCTATATAACATAGGCTACTCTAGATTATTTTATTGCAATTAGGTAAAAAAAAACAGGACATTGATATGTATTAGTGAAAATATATTGAAAATTCTTTTAATTGACTAGGTCACAATTAGAAATGTATTAATTTGATTAATTTGACTATGTTATAACTAAGGGAATCAGAGAGGGAATCCTTGTTGATGCAACCTGAGCTATTTACAAATAACTTGTTATTTGCTATTGTTTGCTTTTGACTACCCAACCACTGTATTGCTTCACAAATTTGAATGTAAATATTAAAAAATTAATAAAACTTGTACAAAAAAAAGAAGTTGATGTGGGTGTGCATAGCCTCTGCAGTGTGTTTAGAAGTCCTGGTTTTCTAACTCTTCATAAAGAGCAGAATTTGACCTATCTTTAAACAGTCTCTTTTTTTTAAATGTAACTTTTATTGGCTTTTATAAGGGTGGGGAGGAAAATGAGGGAATGGGATGCAGGGTTGGGATAGCGGGAAATTTAAGGGAGGGGTTGGGGTTTCCTCCAATTACATTCAATATTTAGCAAATAGCATATTGTCTGGGTTGATATACATCAATAAAAGTTGTAAGAATAATGATTGATAACAATAATAGATATAGCAAATTATAGTAAGCAATATTAAATTTTCAATCTGTAATATTTTTCTTAGTAAAATAAGGTCAAAAAATAAGTATCACATTCCTTTATCTCTATTTCGTTTGTCTAGCCATTGATAAAATTTATTCCAGGTTCTATAATAAACTAAATGCTGTTTTTCTTTAATCATCTAATCAATTAATCTATCCATTTCTGCACAATCTAGTATTTTCTTGATAAGCATTTCTTCAGTTGGTAAACTCTCATTTTTCCAGTATTGGCATACATAATTCTCGCTGCTGTTGATACATGTAATATTAAATACCCAGTCTCTTTATCATAATTGGGATCTATCATTCCTAACAAAAACAATTCAGGTTTAAATTCTATTTGTTTTTTAACCATCTTCTCCAACCATACATGTATCTTAAGCCAAAACCTTTTAGCTTTAGAACATGTCCACCAGAGATGATAATAGCTACCTGGTCTTTGGCTGCATTTCCAACAAACATTTGAAGTATTTTTAAACATTTTTGGTAGTCTCACTGGTGTCATGTGCCATCTATAAAACATTTTATACAAATTTTCTTTATATGATACAGCTTTAGTTACTCTAATATTTCTATCCCATAACTTTTCCCATTCTTCAAGTTCTATAGTGTGACCAACATTTTTTGCCCAAATTATCATTGTTTCTTCAACTTATTCTTCCTCCATCTTTAGATTAAGCAGAAACCTGTAAAGTTTTTTAATCGGATCCTCATCTGTTTTTAACAATATACGATTGAGTTCTGTCTGTTCATTGTAGAACCCCGTTGTTTTCAAGTCTTTTTCATATCTTGTTTGAATTTGTAAATATGGCCACCATGCTAAATCAATACCTTGTTGATATAGATCTTGTCTAGATTTCAATCTTCCTTCATTATCTAATAAGTCCTTACATGTTACAAGTTTATCATAATTAATTAATTTTGGGTAAGCAAAAGCTTCCATTGTTGAAAGCCATTCAGGTATCTTAATATACTGTAAGTTTTTTCCTTTATTTTTTCCCATTCTAAGAGAAGTGCGTTTCTTATGGTATGGTTCTGAAATTTAAACAGTCTCTTGAAAGGGTATCTGGATGGGTGATTTCCCCCCACCCTTCAGTGGCAGTTTTTGCCATTGAAATTTGCCAGGCAGCTCTCCCACACCCCATCAGATGTTTCTTCCAGGTTTACTTTACAAATTACCCACCCCAATGCCTATTGGCCTGTTTGGGGCCTTACTTGTAAACAAAAAATTAATACTGCTCTAGAATAGCACTACTATAGAATAAAGTTAAAATTCATGTTCTAAAAGAAGCCCATTTACCTGCTGCTCTAACCATCTGTCACAATTGCCTCCTCTCTGTCTTCAACCCATATTAAGGAAAATATCTAATAGAAGCAATCTGAAAGATCTGTATTTCATTTTCCTTAACTTGCTCTGTGTTAAAACTCTAAGGACAACATTACTCCCTTTTCAATGATCAAGATCAAGACTGTGCAGAGGCAAAAGAGGTCAGTTCCTTATCCTCTCAGAAAAGTATATTACAGAGTCATGGAAAATTTTCCCCGTCATTTCATGAAGCTGTTCCATTTGGCAGTACTCCAACAGAGATAAGTTAAACTAATCTCTTTCTATACAACTTGAAATGTGCTGAACCAGACAAGGATATTTTATTTTAACTTCATACTGGGTCTGAATGTGGTTTATCAAAGGTGATAAGGAGTTTGAAAGCTAAATCATATGATGAACAGCAGGGAACTAGGTGTGTTTGGCTTAGCAAAGAGAAGGATTAGGGGAGATCTGAGAGCAGTCTTCCAATATTTGAAGGGCTGTAACAAAGAACAGGGAGATAATTTATACTCCATAGTACCTGAAAGCAGGACAAGAAGCAATGGGTAGAATCTTGTCAGAGGGAAATGCAACCTGGAAATAAGGAGAAATTTCCTGGTAATGAGAATGATTAATCAATAGAACAGCCTGCCTCTCAGAGTTGTTAGTGCTTCATCACTAGAGATTTTCAAGAAAAGATTGGACAACCATTTGTTCAGCATAGTATAAGAACTCTTGCCTTGGGCAAGGGGTTTGACCAGAAGACTTCCAAGGTCCCTTCCATCCCTATGATTCTAGTTGTTATTGATATAATCCTAGTGCTAGACTTACCTGGCCTGATTACTCTTTGCAGTGCTTTTTTTGTAAAAGAAAAAGGTGCCGGAACTCACACATGTCATACAATCCGCCTTGCCTACTCTACAAGGTTCCATCCAAAAAAGGTGTTGGAACTCTGTTCTGAGCGTTCTATGAGCAAAAAAGCCCTGACTGTTTGTAAAGAAGGCAGTGCAAACTTTTAACTCCCAAACTGATTGGGAAATTCTGGCAGTTGAAGCCCACATGTCTTAAAGTTGCTGAGATTGAGATAAATTGCTTTAAGACAATCATGAGAAGGAATTCATAGAATACACAGAGAAACTAATATATCATTGCCTCAGTTAGGAGTATAATTAGAGATTAATATTGCCATACCTAATCAGTAAAAATCCAGATAACCACCAGCAAAATAAAACAAAGCACCAACCTGTTGCTGCCTTTCAGCAGTCAAGGAATTTTGCACCTCTAGCCTGGTTGCCGAGTTTTCTCATAATATCTTTTGGGATAGATAGTTATTAATTTTTCTCTTTGATTTTCTCCACACACTTTTTAAAATAAAACATGTTTTTTTGCCTTCTCTTAGGGTTTTATGAACACATCATGAATATACTACTCTTAGAATAATTTTAATGACTTCAGTTATGCCTGTTATTTTTTATTGAATATGACAACCTGTCATCTCAACTCTAAGCTTAACTTTATTCTTTATTTAACATTAAGAATAATGATGGCAGTGAAGAGTACCTTCGATGTAATCTATGGACTTTCATATAACCATGTACAATACTTAAAAGTGGAATATTAACATTAGGATCTTCACTTTCTCACAGAATAGCTGAAGAAAAAAGTATGTTAACGTACTCTTTTCTCTTGGGAGTATTATATAATGCACAGGTGCAATGAATGGCATTAGAAACATTTGTTTTAAAATGAACTGTGCATTGTTGGGAAAAATAACTCAGATGCAGCATATGTTCAGATTGTTAGTCTTCTCATAATTAACTTTTATAAGTCTTATCTTGTGTTGCTTTATAAGATACCTATTGGTTCATGAAGAACAGGTCTGGATTTGACATTTTTCCATCAGATAGTTTCTAGTATTAATTTTTAGTTATCATATGGTTCAATTCTGATTCAGCATTTTATATGAACTCAGTCATTGTGGTTTGTAAACCATGATTAATGGCTTATCATATTGTATGCATATATTCAGATTTGGCTGATTTTCAGGGAAAAAAGCCAAAACAAGGATGGAAATGGTTGTACAAGGCCACTTTTAGGCAAAATGCCGATCAACAAATTAGCAGAAGCATTTTTAAAAAGAATGCTAAATCCAAGCTCAAGAGTTGCCAATTTCTCTGCAGTTTCTTCCATTTTACTTAATGCCTGCTTAAAATAGTACCTGGAGGTTGTTTCAATATGTGAGGTCATATGATTGCCTGGAACTATTCTGTAACTCTGAAATCTTTTGATATATTTTTGAAGTATTTGCTTTCACTTAGAGAGTGATGGATGGTGCCATTTCATATTATTGTATCTTGACATCAGCTAGGATCTGTTTTGAAATCTTCCTAGATTCTCTCTCCTTTTGTTCAAGCTATCCTTCTGTATCAAACTTGTGGCTAGGACTATGGTCACTGGCTATGGTGCCATGGACTTGAAACTTCCTTATAGAGCACCTTTTTTTTTTACTTTGAAGCAAAAGCTGCTAATGAAATTGTTCAGTTAGATATCTCAAGTGATGAATGTGCTTTTGCAGACTAGGCTCTCAAGTAAACCTGAAAAGATTGTCCTTATGAATTTCTGCTTTTTAGACCAGACCTACACTGTTGCTCAGTGTCTAAAACATCATTCTCTTTTTACATATCCAGCACCTGAACTATCCACACCCAGGTTTCTCTCCCACTCAACTGTATTTACTCAGTTTGGGTGACTTTTAAGAATAAGCCTGCACTTTTAGATGCTATCACTTTCTTGTTAAATTTAGCTTTCTTACTAGCTACATAAATGGATGTGTAGTAGGGTCAGAAAAGAAGATAACTGCTCTAAAAGGCTGTTTCTCACTACAGCAAGTCATCACCCTCTCAATGAAATTTGCAAGAACTGAAACTACTCTGTAAGAATGCCTGAGGGAGATTCATCTGCACAGCTGCTGTGGCAGTTGCTGAACCAAAGCTAGTGCTTTTGGCACTGATGCTTGTAGAAAGTGCACTTGGAGAGCACTGAATGTTTCACTACCTCCACAATTGGCTCAGGTTACAGCAAGAAATTTAAATTTTGAATATGCAAAAGAGAAACTAGAATGCAGAAATAATTGTAATATAGCTGAATAAAAATAGAAATGATAAATTGCAAGCATGTAATATCAGGATGGTCAGGAATGTTGGTTGATGGCATAGTTTTGATTAACATCTCAACATTTGAAAAACTGTCATAAAGTTAGGACAATATGGAAAATAGTACAATGTAACCATTTGGAAGGGATGTAATCTAGAATCTTCCTGAAATGGAATGAACAAAAATATCCAGATATAAGGACTGATATAGAGAAATCAATAATGTAAATATTTTGAATAAGGAAATTGATAAACGAAGATGCCTTTCAACAAGGGGATCTACATGAATGAATGAATGAACCTTTATTGTCAAAGTACAACCATGTATACATTGAGATTGGCTGAGCCTCCCTTCGTGCCCCCCCACAACTCACAGTGACAACAAACCCTCCATCTTATTATACCATGTGAGCTAATTGCAAAACACACTGGCCTCGCAAGTCAATCATACATAAAATTTATAAAATTATTTCCCATTCAAGAGCCTAACAGCCCGTGGATAAAAGCTGTTCTTCAGCCTGTTGGTACGGCTGGCTATACTCCTATATCTCCTACCCAATGGTAGGAGAGTAAAGAGATACCGACCAGGGTGTGAGTTGTCCTGAGAATTTTCCTCACTCTTCCAAGGCAGCGAGCCCTCGCGATGTCATCCCGTGGTGTCAGGGAACAGCCCACAATGTCTTGTGCTGTGCTCACCACCCTCTATAATACTTTCCTATCTGTGGCTGTCAGACCAGCATACCAAACCACAATACAGTACGAGAGGACGCTCTCTATAGTAGACTGGTAAAAGAGGGTCATTAGCCGTTGTTCTACCGTGTTCTTTTGCAAGATTCTGAGGAAGTGGAGTCTCTGTTGGGCCTTTCTGGCCACCTGGGTTGTATTAACTTTCCAGGCAACATCTTCACAGAGGTAGACTCCCAGAAATTTAAAGGAGGAAACTCTCTCCACACACACACACCCCGATGTAAAGTGGGGCAGATTCCTCTATTTTCCTCCAGAAGTCTAGCACCATCTCTTGCCAATGTTCAGGTGCAAGTTGTTCTTGAAACACCATTTGGATAGTTTTTGTACCTCCCCCCTGTATGCTGTCTCATCTCCACCTGTAATAAGACCCACTACGGTGGTATCATCTGTGAACTTAATTATCGCAGTAGATGGGTTGGATGATACACAATCATATGTGAACAATGAGTACAGGTAGGGGCTAAGCACGCAGCCCTGTGGCAAGCCGGTGCAAATCTTTAGGGGGGTGGATAAAACAGACCCGACCCCTACTATTTGTAACTGGTCCCTGAGAAAGTCTTTAATCCAATTGCAGATGGAGGGGGAAAATTTCAAGTCAGTCAGCTTTAGGGGGGTGGATAAAACAGACCCAACCCTTACTATTTGTAACTGGTCCCTGAGAAAGTCTTTAATCCAATTGCAGATGGAGGGGGAAAATTTCAAGTCAGTCAGCTTTAGGGGGGTGGATAAAACAGACCCAACCCTTACTATTTGTAACTGGTCCCTGAGAAAGTCTTTAATCCAATTGCAGATGGAGGGGGAAAATTTCAAGTCAGTCAGCTTTTCAATGAGAGTGCTCGGCAAAATGGTGTTGCCATTTTTATTACAACCATGTTATAAACAACTGGAAATATATCTCCTTGATACAGTAGTTTAACATGGCCGCTTCCTTGCTAAAGTGACTCTGAATGGCAAATAGTTTAAAATTAGAACAATACAAACTATTTAAACAAATCAAACACACCCAGAATTTATAAACGAAAGAAAAAAAGAAATACTGTAAAGAGCTGAAAATAAAACTTCCAAGTAATAATAAAACATTCACATTTCACTAATTTTCAAACCCGTGATCCAGACCGCAGTATTCTTGCTAGATTTTTAAGTTCATTAAAAAGTGTATATGCTAGCATTTAAGAATGTTCTGCCAATTATTCACATAATTTATATTATGCCATTTGAAAATAATTATAATTTCATGTATTCCTCCTGATTTTAGATAAGTGTTCCTTAAAGTACATGCTAGCATTTTTTATTTTTTAAATTAATATATTAATGTTATTTACACATACAGTGATACAGGTTAAGCACACATTAAGTGATTGTGTCCATGAAAATAGAGACATCTTGTGATCGAAATTAAAACTACAAGTTTTCACTTCTATTCATTGTTATAAAAATTAGTTTGGAGAATACTGCCATTCACTGATTAAGCATGATGGATGGTCAGTATAAAGATATCACTTTTTTATCTCAGTCTTCTGGGCTAGTTTGTGCATATGCAGCTTATAAAAATATCAAATAATTAGTTACATTTTTGCTTTAAATTATATCATGCATTTATGGATTATTTGAAGTTAAAAAAGAAATCAGAAGACAGTACATTTACTTTCGTTAAAATATGGCAATTCCAACTATTGGGGTCCAGAAGAATAGCCTTCTCTGTTGCAGTGCTGCCCTTTGGAAGACCTTACCCTCAAAGGTAAGATTTCCCCTTGTAAGGTTTTACACTTAGCCTCACCATTGCCCCATCATTATTCAGGAATTTAAAAGAGCCAAAAGAAACTCTTGAGCCGAGGTTTCAGCAAGCAAACAACTTTTATTTTGATCAAAATAGAGTTGGGTGGCCACATCTCTCTTCGTGGCTGGTAGAGAGATGAAGGCAACAACCAGGGAAGATGTCTTCCACCTTTTATACCCCTTCAGAACAAAGAGATCTGGTCTTGGTACTAGGAACCAAAAGGTACAGAAAAATAATTCCTACATGATGACTCATACACAACAACCCAGGCCCTACCACAGCTCCTCTCCCCCCTCCCCTTTAACATGCTCTTTTCATGTAAGCAATCCCCTGTACCTAAAGCATGAAACATTTGCTTTTATACAACTAATTTCCCAATATAAAGCTCCTACAAAGCTGCTTGCACATAAACAAAGATGATTACAAAGTATCACTACTAATATCAATATTACTAATGTCAACCTTAAGCATAATAAAATCCCTTCATTCCTCCCTTTTAAATATAAAAGCCGAATAGGCTTAGGGACTCTTGAAGAGGGGAATATAGTCAGAAGGTTTCAAAATCATTGCTTTAGCTGGTTTATCGTTATAGATAGGAGTGGCAGCAAAAATTGGTCTGGATAGAGTGGATCGAACAATTCTCTAAATAAATGGGATAAGGCATGATAAACACAACAACCCCCCTAAGTCCAAAAACCACAATGAACAATATCCTTTTCCAATTATCAAACATTCCCAAAAATCATCCTCCATCATCCAGTGCTCCTGTCCATGTCTGGACAGGGACATGAGCCAACTTTTGCAATCCGTCAGTGACTTCCTTATGTGTAATGTCGGACTGGGGTCTAATAATACAGTGTAGGGCCACAATGACGAAATAGAGGACCCATTTGGTTGGACAGTCCTTTTCTTTCAAGTCAAATGAAAATAAGAAGTGGTGTCCTCTCAAGCTTCACATTTAAAAATGAAACAATTGTTTTGGGCCAGATCAATAAAAAAATGTCTCTGATACTGAGGGAATCTCAAATGTGGTTTCCAGTTCAGGAAGATCAACTTGAACCCATATTTGTATCTGGTTCAATTGATAGCAAGTTCAAATGATGCTGAAAAATCCATTGGTCTGGTTATCTTGAAGCACACCGGGTTGCAGAAATCCTCTGATTATGCCAGGTTGGGTAGGATGTGCAAACATATTTAATGAGTAGGCCTGTCTCCACACTTAGTCCATTTAGCTTGATTACAGTCAATAGCTTTACATGTATCAAAAAACGTTTCTGGCATTTGTCCGTAAGTCTCGTGTTATTCTTCCCCAAAAGGTAATGTCTGCATGTTTCTCCATATGTCCAGATTTAAGGTTGTTGGTAAAGCTGCACTGTATTGACAGGAGCATAACAAGTGACCCTGTTGCCTCTTTGCAAGTGGAATACATAGTCTTGTTAAAAACACAACTCTCTTTTCTTCCATAAAATATTGGGCCCATGGTCCCTCCTTCTACCAAAGAAGGTACGAGGGAAACAACAGTAGCAGAAGAAAAATATTGCAATACATAGTCCAGGTTCCAGGAACACGATTTCCAGGGTAGTCCAATCCACTGATGTTTTTCTCGTACTTCGATGGAAACAGTTCAACAGGCGAGGCAGGTTGAAATTTCATTTGCAGGCCATCCAGCTGCAGAGCTTGTCACTGGAGAGGGAATGATGGGACTTTCCATGGACTCCAGCCTTGATTCCTTAAATCAGGAGGACTTGGCATGGTTGAGACCACTCAGGACTGGTATTTCTAGGTGACAGTTCTTTTCACCTGAACCCACTCTCCAGGAACAACAATGGGCAGAGACAGATGGCAGGGCAGCCTGGGCCTGTACTAAGATAGGAGACAAAACCTGCACCAGATTAAATATTGAGTAACCTTTGTTCTCTTCCTCACTGACATTCTTGAACCTTCACATAACAAAAGTCTCCCATACATCATTTGAAAGGGACAAAGACAGCTTTCCAATTGAGGCCTATATTGAAATGGCCTCAACGCCAAATTTTGCAAAGCTTTTAATTTACTTATATTTATCACAGATTTGTTTAACTAAAATATAAATACAACCATATATTTAAATCTGTAAATATTTTTTTTAATGATTGCGTCACAATTTCCATTGTAGGAATAAGAGAAACTGTGAACGAAGAATGGAATGACAAATATCATACAGATATTTCCACTTTTTCAACACAATTTGAAATTGACATTCTTCATAGCAAAAATCCCAGAAGTTTCTGATAAAGCAAACCAGTCTTTCATTTATTACACATCCTATGAGGACTTGAGTGTTCATTGCTTAGTACCATCAGCATTGATCCTTTGCGACCCCCTTTTAATGGCTGCTTCTGTGTTCTAGCTATTGCTTTTCTTTTTCTTTTCTTTCATTCTGTCGTTTCAACATCCATCTCCCATCATGCAACATCCACCTCTCACTTTCTTCTACTTCCCATGTTTCTCTCTTTCTATATTTCTATAGTACATTCTTGTTCCTTCTACATTCTAAGGCTTGTGTTAAGGCATACAATTCACACGTTTGAGCTGACCCTGTTAGTGGCAGTCTCCCTGCTTCCAACAATTTTAATGCATGCAATTCACAAGTCTGTGCAAACCAACTTAAAAACAACTTTCCTGTTTCTCCCATTATCCAGTAATTCACTGCCCTTCTGCCACTCTGGCCTAACTTCTGTCTTTTCTACTTCCACTATCAACTTTACATGAGCCAACTGTGTCCCTTTACTATTAATGAATCCTCTACATTTCTCTTCTCCAAAAGTATTCAAGACTCCATAAGCGCATACTTGGAGTCAGTGTATATATTCTGCTTCTCCCTTATTAACAACCTCAGAGCCTGCAGTAAGGCATAAAATCCACAGGTTAGTGCTGACCAAGGGAGGGAAATTCTCCCAGCTATCACTCACATTTTTCTTTTCCTCCATTTACTATTGCACCTTCATTATGTCGCTCTTTTTCTGTTTCCCAACTACTTTGCTATGAATAAGTGGTTACCTCCTTTCGGCTTTCTGATTAAAAATTACCCACACTTAACAGCAAGACTTCTCAAATGTCAACTTTAGACAAAAATGTCACTGGCTGCCTCTTTTCCTAACAGTTTTGCATACAAATCATTAGTCAAAACAACATAGCCATTCAGAATCTTAAAAAGTTTCTCAACTCCTTCCCTGTTCCAAACAAGGACTGAACCACAATTCCCCAATTCTCCCAGATATCACCCTTCATCAATGTGTCTTGTAATTCCACAAAAAGGTATACAAGCCCAATGAGACACTCTGAGCCACTGAAACAGTTTTATATCAAATTCTAGTATTGCTTTT
The DNA here is from genome assembly GCF_947247035.1 of Vipera ursinii. Lineage (NCBI taxonomy): Eukaryota > Metazoa > Chordata > Lepidosauria > Squamata > Viperidae > Vipera > Vipera ursinii. Next base: position 77,876,175 of record NC_139517.1, read on the forward strand.
AATATAAAGTTAGTCAAATTCCAATTTAATCAGATTCCATTCAGATTGAAACAAATTGCCATTAAGTAGGTTAAAACTTACAAATCTAAACAAAACAATGCAGAGTAATTTCTTTTAAAACTCAAAAGATTTCAAAAAAATTGTCAAACAAGTACTGTCTCCTCTTTCCTGGAAAAAAAATTGCAAGCTGAAACTGCAAGAGTGGGTATTAAATTTCACATCCACCCCCCCTTCCTCAGACCAGAATTCTAAGCAGAGAAAAAAAACAGTAAAAACGACCCCCCCTTCTCTCTCTCTCTCTCTCTCTCTCTCTTAAAGTAATACAGCGGTGTGGGGGAAGAAAGAGACTGGAGGGGGGAAATAAAAGAAATTTTACAAAAATCTCACCACTAAAAAAAAATAGTTTGCTCTCCTTCGCATGCATTTGCCATAAATTCACTCACATATCCTCCATGAAATTCTTCTCATGCAAACACTTGCTATTTCTTTTCCATTTACAACAATAAAATCAGCAATTTACTGTTCCTTTCACAGCCTGGGACGGGGGTGGGGGTGGATGGGTTTTGAGGGCTAACACACACACATTTATACATCAGCAAATTAACTCAATCACGTCCATTCCAACTGTTTGCATAAACAATTTCACATACAAAAATTTCATTTCATACTTTCTCCAGGCAAACCATATATTTTTTAAATAAGGCCTTTTTGTTTGGTGTCATCAGAAAGGATTTTGACCTTCTTCCAAGTCTTGGAATAACACAGAACAACACAGAGGTATATACACAGACACTAGTAAAACAACATTTATTTAGACATATGGCTTGTCCTGCAAGAAGCGAGAAAAATCATGAGGTGATTCCAACCTAACATGGTTTTTATAGGGCCCTTTAACCATCTCCTATTTTTCTCACCATTCCAAGTCCAAGCTTAATGTTCCAAATGTCCAGACAGATATAAAACAAAACAAAACACACATCAATTTGGAGTTTGAGGCCAAAA